>NC_056739.1:1028121404-1028416404 GCF_019279795.1 Protopterus annectens | reverse complement strand
AAATCCACCCATGAGACCCCTTATTAATGGTAGAGGGTCTATTACCTACCCTTGTGCCAAGGTGATGGACACTATTTTACAGAAGTATTTGAAATCTGAAACTCAAGTGTGCAAGGACTCTTGGACTTTCCTGCAGAAAATAAATGATATGGACTTTGACATCGAGAATAATTTTTTAGCGATCAATGTCAAAGGTCTTTATACTTCTATTCCCCACCTTGAAGCAGTTGAATGGGTGAGCTTATTGTTAAAAAATAAAGGGGCACCAGTGACTGAGATTCACCTAATTGAGGAACTCATAGATATAATTTTAACTAATAACTATTTTATTTTTGATAAAGAGTTCTTCTTACAAAAGAGGGGAGTTGCCATGGGTTCGCCATGTGGGGCTAGTTTGGCCAATTTAGTCATGGCATACTGGGAAAGGAAGTTTGTGTTTAACAGCCCTTTACACATGATGAACCTTGTTTACTATACCCGTTTCTTGGACAACATTTTCATTGTATTTAGAGGGAATGCGTCCCAGGCTCAATCACTTGTGAATTATCTAAATCATACTACTCACTTTTTGGAATTTGCATCTAATTTCAGTACCAAGTCAAATGAATATTTGGATATTTGTTTGACTAAGGATGAGGTGAACAAGAGATTAGTGTCAAGAATATGCAGGAAAAAAACATATAGCAACTCTTTTCTCCATTTCACTAGTAGTCACCCCTTAGCAGAAAAACACTCTATTGTCAAGGGTTAGTTGATTAGAGCGGCTAAAATGGTTTCTTTAGACACTGACTTCACCAATGAGCGTAACCTACTTAGTAACATGTTTGAACAGCGAGGTTACCCTGTTGATTTAATTAATTCGCTAGTAGATGAAGTTCAATATAAAAGGAACCAAGGGGGAATTAGACCTATACTTAGTGCTCATACTATTAGTCCCCGGTTTAGTAGTTCACCTAATAACATCTTGAACCATAGCTTGGACCAACAGACGGACATAAGGATCAACAACCCAACATCCAACTATAAAATCAGTTTTACAACCACTTATTGTAAAGACAGTTCTAAAGTGAGATGTATTTTATTTAAAAATTGGGAATTGATTAGTAAAGACAACTTTTTAGCTAAAAAATTGGGAAATAAACAATTTTAATTTTTAGAAGGGGTACTAACCTTAAAAGCCTTCTGGAGAGCAAAGTGCCAATTGATTCCAGTAGGTTGAAAGGTATGTTCACCTGTGGCACATGCAGGATGTGTCAACATGTAGAGGTAGGAAAGTTCTTTACAATCAACCATATGAACTTCAACCTTGCTTACAAATTGAACTGTGATTCTAAATTTGTTGTGTACATGGCGAAATGCCAATCATGTATGGCATTCTACATAGGTAAAACGGAATGCAGGCTCCGTGATAGAGTCTATGAACACATATATGCTTTGGATAGAAATAAGCTTGACAATGCACTGGCTAAACATTCCCATTCAACTGGGGGGAATAGATTTAAGTTTAAAGCTTTTGACCAGATTCAAATTGATATCAGAGGTGGACATAAGGGACTACTTCTAGAGGAACATGAATTAATCTGGCAAATAAGGCTGAATGCCTTTTGCAACCCAGGTTTGAACGAAGCATGTAACATTGCTTGTCTTCTTAAGCTGAAGAGTTTGAAGAGATGAAATCATTATAATAACAAAATCTGTCTTAGTTGTTAGTGGGTATTATTTATTACAATACTTAGTATTTTCTACTGTCATCTTTAATCTCATTTGCGCTTTCTCATTAACCATCCGATTTTAGTTTAAATGGATGTTACATTTTTATGTACTGACAAGGTTTGCTACTATTGTTATGGCATTAACTTGTTAAATAGAAACATCGAACTTACGTTTTAAGAAAACAACACTTCATTGTGTTGTCGCTTTAATTTTAGTGGTGATGTGTAAAAGTTTTGTTGGTTGATTGGTTTACCAGTACCATGTGATGTCTTTACAAAGTTTTTAAAAAAGTGATTTGTAACTTGGATGGTATCTGAAGACGTTACTGTATTTTTGGTGACGAAAAGCACATCATTAAACAGTTACATATTTCATCATTTTCTTTGGGCTTGTGGTCAACTCATTTGGACTTCTGGTTTCTTGTTTTTCACCAGTTTGTTTTCAGTGTGTTGTTTATATCAAATTAAAATGATGAATGAGGTAGCAAGATAATTTAAAAAAATCGCAAATACATCTGATTCCAGATGTTCCATAAACTAATAACAGCTGTTTATGATCTGCATTGTCTCCAACTTGACCATTTTCCCAAGAGCTTGTCCTTATCATTCTGGTCTGACATTCCCATCTGTCCATCATGGAGTTCCTGCATCACTCTCTCTATTTCAGTAATATCTAGAGAACTTGTTTTTCCCTAACCCCAGTGATAATTTTCTTCCCATCTAAAAACAATGCATGTGACATCTTTTATTGTTATTTATCTAACATAAGAAGAGGATCAAACACATTAGTAATAATAATGACTTTACCAGAACAGATTTTGTCACAGTGTATTTTATATTCAGTTCTTAAAGTAAGTACAGATGAGAAGTCCCACAATATGTGCCTCCAGTCTCTCAAGTCTCTTGTATCACACCTCCAATGTATCAGCAGGGAACCCAGAAACATCAGGAATAGTCGTGAAGCCATATAAAAATATTTGAAAAATCATTGTCCAAAAAAAAAAAAAACAGAAATGTCTTGACTTTTTTAGCTGTTCTCTCTCAGAAAGACAAAAGCTCAGAAGAGTGAATGTCAAAAAACCAAATCAAGAATGTCAAAAACCTGGAAAAAAACCACATCTGTGTTTTCCCCACACCCCAGCTAATTATATATACAAAGTTTGAGATTGCACCACAGTGGGAAAAAGAATACTACTCCAATTCCCACTGTACCACAGTCTTACACAATCAAGACCTTTGCTATTTGGTGGGAGAAAAATGTTATGATAATAGTTGGTACAAAATTACATTTTTGTTTGTATTTTAAAAAAGAAATGATGCATGGATCCACTTTTTCTAATGAAAGCAAAAGTAAAAAACTGTTCTGCTGGTGTAGAGGGATAAAGCTCGGACAATAACCTATCTGACCTGGCTTTAATTAGCAGTTTAGGTAACTGATGGAACAGCAGTGGAGGGATGGGTGTTACCATAGTGGGGGGGGCTGTCTTGAGTGTGCTCCTTGCATGATCCCTGCTGGAGGCCAGGGATGTGTGAAGAAGGAGGTGCAGTCCTAAAAAGAGTTAGGATGGGATACTTGATTGAGACTTGGCTGCAGAGGCACAGAGATACATCAGCACCCACCCAGCATCCCAGCCCTCTGCAGGCAACTGAGAGAGTACAGGAGAGGGAGAAAAATGGAGTAAGGCATAAATGAAAAATCCCCTGGCAGATAGTGACATGGCCAAACCTCCACAGGACATGCTTAGACTCCACAAAGGCCCAGGACTATATGGAGAATGTTCAGGGGTAATGGAGAATGCTGTTAAACCCAGTGCTGGACAAAGGGCACTAGGTTAGAATGCTATAACACAAGACAAAGGGAGGAAAACAAATGTATGATAATACTAAGAAGCCAGCCTGAAATTTCCTTTGAGCTGCTCAGTGGTTCACATGGGAAAACAGTAAGGTTGTATTTACTGCATGACAGACAATGGATAGAGCATGTTTTTTTGTTAAGAAGGTGGCTTAAAGACATGGGAAAACACACCTAAGGACAGAACCCTAGGGAATTCTTTGTTACTTATATGCCTAGATGATAGCTCACATTTCCAGCCAATTCTCAGTGTTGATCCAACTAAATAGCTTCTTCAGCAGTTGATGGCAGCCTCATGTAGACGAAGACCTAAAAGCCAGTAGTGTAGCTAGGGTGGGGTGAAGGTGTACCTGCCTCAAGTATAAAGTGATAGGAGGTGTGATTGGCCATCTGATCCTCCTCTCCCTTTAGTGCAAACTGGATTTTAAAAGCCTGTATTGCATTTGCAGTCAAACATGAGCTCAGCAGCACTCCATGTCTGGTGTAAACTGTAACAACTATATGCAACATTTGCAGCAAAAAAAATTTTTTTTAATTAAAACCTGAAAGTTGTAGTGTTCCATACATAGTCTAAACTGTATCAATTGTTTGCTACATTTGTAGCAAGCAGTTTGCTGCATTTTAACTCATTAAAACTTATATGGTATGGAATGTTGCACCTCTTAAAATCTGCACACATCCTTGCATTCCATAGCATTTTCTGAAAAATCAACTTAAAAAGCATAATATAATCAAGGCATTTCTACTGCGGGACATCATAGATTAACAATCTTAGTGTCATTTTATTAATAAATCCTTACCCTTTCTATTTCCTCTTACTATAGGCCAGTAAGTCACTTGGTTAAAAAGTTAGACCCAAGAAAAGTCTGGACACTATAAGGAGCTATGGGTGTTGACTGGAAGCATACAAAAAGGGGGGTGTGGGGGGTGTAGTCCTCCTCAGGGAAGGTAGTTAGTAGTTATTTAATGTTGTACAGGGTTCTTGGGTGTGTTTTCTGTTTACAATGTTGTTTCTTTTTTTTTTTGTATAGTACTGCTTTGGTGTATTGGCTTGCATGTGTGGTTTGCATGTTTGAGTTTGGTATTTTGGGCACTGATCTTCTGCACTTTCAGAACTTTCAAGTTTCATTTTTTTTGTCTCAGTACTGTTGTCTTTGACCTTCTAAGAGTTCGGTATTTAAAAGTTGACCCATATATATATATATATGTATATATATATATATATATATATATATATATATATATGTGTGTGTGTATACATATATATATATTATATATATATATATATATATATATATATATATATACATACAGGTATATGTCATATATATATATATATATATATATATATATATATATATATATATATATATATATATATATATATTTATAAACAGTTGTACATTTTGCACTACAAACATTTTATGAGGTTAAGTGTTATGCAGAGTAATTTATGTTCACTGTGAAAAAAGTTAATTGTATCAACAGTCAATTGTACTTCTAGTACCCTGGAAGGCAGATCAAAGTGGGAAAAGCAATAACCAGCCCACAATGAAGCTAGTAAGTTGCCATATGTGCTTCTAACGGGATAGTGCATGTATGGATGGCAGACTGGTTCACAGAACATATGGCTGGTCATTATTGTGTGAAGCCTGGCAGTTGACTTGCTGCTGTACTTGATTGCCCCTTTTACTGTGATGGTGTAACCTTGGGTTTGGCATATATAAGTAGCAGTGGTGTTAGGTGTCCAGGGGACTAGCCTCTAGAAAAATATTTTCTTCTTTTTTGCTTTAGAATTTTGTTTGCATTTCTGGGATCTCATTCATTTATGATTACCCTTAGTGAGTGGATTACAAAGCAAGGAGCTCATTCTCAGGGAGCTGTATTTATGCATAGCTCTACCTAAAGTTTTACATTTTACTAAACTTATTGTACACATAATATTTGGGTACTAGGTCTATTTTTCAAATGAATAATACTAAGTTATTTGACCCAAAAGACTATCACCTCAAGCTCTCACAAGATAAAAGCTCAGCATAGGAACATCCATTGAATATAAAGGAAGAGTGTGCTGGTTTATGTCTTAAGAAAAACTAACAAATATATTTTACTCAATTATTTGAAATAGAATTAGATTACTTGTGAAAAGCAGTAGATGTACAAGGGGTACATCTTGCAGACTATACTTAAAGCTGTTATGGATGTTCCATTTCCTACATCTGTTACTAACATGAAACAATATTTGGGTTTATCTAATTACTGTAAACATTCCTAGCTAATATAGCAACTCTGTTAATTTCAATGAACCCTTTTTAAGTGAAGATGTCAACTGGCTGTCAGGAAAAATGGGAAATGTTAAAAAAGCTGAACATTTTGTTACAGCGTGCTAAAATACCCATTTATTGTTTAACTGCGAGATAACTGATTTTGTCCTGGCATGCTGTACCTTTTATTAGCGGAGCTGTGCTTTCACATACAACATCTGATTGCAGAGAAATACCTTTGGTTTTATGTCTCATATACTTATGAATGGGGAAAATGTTCATAACTAAGCAAAGAAGTATTAACCACAATTTCTGGAGTTATTAATTTTCATAGAAAGTGGGCGACCACGGTGGTGCAGCAGTTAGCATTGCCGCCTCACAGCAAGAGGTTTTCCGGTTCGATCCTCGACTGGAGTGCCTTCTGTGCGGAGTCTGCATATCCTCCCTGTGATCACGTGGGTTTCCTCCGGGTGCTCCAGTTTCCTCCCATATCCCAAAGACATGCTGTAGGTGGATTGGACACTCAAAACTGGCCCTAGGCGTGAGTGTGTGCATGTGTGTGCCTTCTGTGGAAGGCTGGGCATCAGGCTGGCAACTCGACACTGTAAAACTCCACTGCTAATCATGAGCGGACAGATGATCCGCTGTGGTGACCCCTAACAGGGAAAAGCCGAAAGAAGAAGAAGATTCATTTTCATAGAAAATGAATTTTAAACTTAGGTACATATAACAAGTCACTTATTATTTTGTTAGTGAAAAGAAACCTGCTCTCCAAATAGATTCACTGGGAGTATGGTGTCAGGCTATATTCCTGAGCACATAAGTAAACAATAAATAAAACCTTCAGCTCTTCTCCCACCCTCTCTGCTTTCCCTTCACACTCAAAGGGAACGTTCAAACATTTGTATTATTGGTGTTTTGTTGGTGGTCTTGCTTGGTTCTTTCGGTTTAAATTCAAACATCCTTAACTCAAAGGAAAAAACTGTGGTTAACAATATTATATCATACTGTTAAGCACCACACCCTTTAATAGATCTCCCTACCCTCTGCCTTCCCCATTACAATCAAAGGGAAAGTTCACCATCCATAACGCAAAGGAACAAACTCTAAGAATATTACACTACACTACACTGTTAAGCACTATACCATTTTACATCTGCTGTGCTTTGGACTTTTTATATTTTATATCCATATAGCTGTGTACAATAGCTGGGGTGAAGTACTGATCTCCTATGAGTATAATCCACTGATTGTTTCTTTTCAGATCTCTAAACATTCACAGCAGGTGGGTCACACCGTTCACCCTCACTTCACTCTAACTTACTCTTCTCCCGTAACCCCAATTTCCACCCTCCCCTCCCCTACTTACTCTATATTTATTCTGCACTATATCCCACCACCTAAAAGGTCTGACCACTCAGCATCAGGATAGTACAAAACTTCTCCCTCACAACATAATTTCTTCTCAGAACCAGCAAAAGGCACACACAAAAGTACTACAAACAAAAAATGTCCACAAGGCAAACAGCAAAGTCTAAAGACTAACTTATTAAAGCAGTACATGAGTGGATTTGTTCTGACAGCCGTAGAACTTTGTCATAGTAAACATATTACCTGATGTATGACATATTTAAAAATGTATTACCCAATCACAGTAGAACAAGTAAATGATTTCAGTTACATCAATTGTCTCTTAAAGATAAGAAAAACAGTACACACAATTCTGGAATGAATCATAGAAAAGCATGTAAATTGTAAAGGCAGAAGTAAAACAGTAAAAATAAAGGAAAGGAAGATGACAAGGATGAAATAAAATCAATTAAATAAATCTTCACACTCCAATCACAGGTCCGTAGCCCTAAATTTAAGCACACTGCTGATGGAAATAATGTCATTTATATCAGGAGAAACACTGAAATTAGGGTTAAGCTACCAACACATTTCACGAAACTCAAGCATGCTGCTGGTGTCTCCCCCACTGGGGTTGTGTTGCATGAAATCAACTATAAAAACACAAACTTCTTAAAATTCTTACAAACTGAACTGTGTTTGTATAAAGCATTAGTAATATTTTTTATGTCATAATAGTGTTCTTGGATTCAGTACTTTAATTTCTTAGTTGTTTTACCTATGTAATAAACAGGGCAGGAAACACACTGTGCAAGGTATAAAACCATAGAGGACTCACAGGGGCAAGGCAAATTCCTGTTGAATCCTTCAACACTAATGTATGGTCCTTTGTGAATATAATGACATTGCTTGTAGTGACTACATTTGGTCATTTTCTTGTCCTTACTTAACGGGGTAGTCTGTTGAGATTCCAGTAAATGTTTGATGTTACGACCTCTACTGAAAACTATTCATGGTATCTAGTATTGTTACTTATGAACAAGTCATTCTGGGTGATGTCAACATTGACTGGCAAAATGTAACCTCTGACAGTCCTTCATCCTGCATAAATCTATTTGGTCTGACTCAACTAATCACAACACCTACTAGATACAACAACAGCATGAAGGGCACAATTCTTAATTGGATTTTAGTCTCAGACCTCAATATTTTATCACTGGAACCTATCCTAAGTGGCTATCTCCTAGTATGCACAAACAGACTTAGCACTCATCACCCCAATACCCACCAACTTAAACCAACCAAGAATCTCACAAAATTTAACAAAGACTTATTGAACAGTATCCTACGTTTTTTCCACTGGTCTATACTAAAAACTTTCCCATTAGATGATGTTTCTTACAACTTTTAATACCTTTTTTAAATCCCCTAAATAACCTTGCCTCTCTCTATATATAGAAAATGTGAAAAAAGTAAAACACTTCCCCTGGCTATCCACCATTACCAAAAACATTATGTGTACCAGAGAAGCTTGGAGGGAGTGGCTAAATAAAAAAAAAACTTTCAGTGAAAGGGTATATTCCCCTACATGGAGATTGTCAATTTCGTAAACCTGTTGACTATCTGTTTAGTTGACCAAATTTTGTCAGTTAAACAGATGTCAACCAAAGTATTCTTCGACAAACTTAGAGGGATTCATATATATATATATATATTTATGAGTCTACTTCATTTGACTGAAAATACACTTCATTGAAAATGAAATTACTAAGACCACTTCACTGAAAGCCCACTTCACTGAAAACTCATTTGACTGAAACTCATTTTGTTTAAAGTTGTATATGGCCTTTTCCCCACTGAAGTGCAAACCTGGAGTTAGTGTATATATATATATATATATATATATATATATATATATATATATATATATTAAGGGGGGGCACAGCCTCCCACATTGGGGGGTGTGGGGGGTGAAGCCCCCTATATACGTTGGGTATATATTATCTTCTGGAAACAGTTATTCATTGCACTTGGAAGTATCAATGTGTATAGTTTAAAATGTTTATAATAACTTAATATATATACTATACCACTCCTACAGTTGTAGATACTCCCCCACCTAACCAACAGGCTCTATTGGATCACATGAGTGGAAACGTTTCAGGAGCCAGACCTAAGTCGCTGAGCAATGGCATTGAACGTTTTTTGCCCTACCTGATGAGAATATGTGCAGCATCCAGAATGAGGTCCAGCGGTCGAGGACGTCGGAAAAGGAAATTCTGAGGCGGGAACTTGGAAACAAGACACCGGACAAGAAACTGAACTGCCTAACTTTTAATTTTTCAGGCTATGAATTGACTCCTGCGGACATATCATTATTGAATAAAGGTTTACCCTTTATTCCATCTCAAGGTTGTGATCTGAGTGAACTATTAACCTATCAACTATTAGAAGAATTAGAACATGTGTCTGAACAGTCTCTACCTACAAATTATCTGTTGGTTACTTTAGATGTGAAGAGTCTGTTTACTTCCATTCCAAATGAATATGGGATGGAAGCTGTCAGAGATATTCTGAATGAAGCTGACAGATTTAGCAATGATGAACAACTGTTAATTTGCACACTGTTGGATATTGTTTTATCTAATAACGTTTTTATGTTTAAAGATGAGCTATATCTACATAAATGGGGGGTTGCAATGGATACCCCATGCACGAATACTTATGCGAACCTGGTTGTATATTTCTGGGAAAAGGCATTCTTATTTACTAGTACACATTACTCACATGTACTCCTATACAGATGTTTTGTGGATGACATCCTATTGATTTGGGATGAAGAAACTAACATGTTGAATGATCTTGTGAGATACTTAGAATCAATAACAATTCACCATGACATGTTCTTATTTGAAGGTCAATTTCTTAGATATAGCCATCTCCAAAAATACACAGGGAAGTCTATCTACTTCTCTGTATCGGAAGCCATGTTGGAAGAATGCCCTATTACATTTCAGAAGTATGCATCCCAGGTTCATGTTTCCTAACATTGTTAAAAGTCAATTTCATAGACTGAAGAGAATCTGTAGAGACACCTCAGATCTACATAAACAGATAGAATATATGGAGAAACTATTTTTAGAAAGGGAATATAATAGATCTATGATAGACAAAGTGAAGGAAGCTGTCTTTATGAATATTAGTGACATAGAGACGAAAATAAAGAAAACAGGCACCTACTATAATAGATCTAATAAGGACACCAGAGTGACTTTTGTTACCAGATACACGAATGATAACAAGACTGTTACTAATATAATTAAAAGGAACTGGCATGTACTTACAGCTGATTCCATTATATTAAACATTATAGGTGAGTCACCCAGACTTAGTTATAGGAGTAGTAAAAACCTTAAGAGACTCTTATGCACAGATCATGATTCTGACATTTATAAGGGGTTACATAAGGATAAACAAAGTTGTGGGACTTTTCCTTGCGGGCATTGCAATATGTGTGATGTGATAACAGATATACAGTTATTTAATCATCCCATTATAGATTATAAGTTTGTACCTAAATTTTATGCTACATGTGATGACAGTAATCTTATTTATCTTGCAACCTGTGCTTTATGTCCCTGTTTTTATGTAGGAATGACATCTAGCAGACTTAAAGATAGGATTTATAATCATATATATGATATCAGGCGGTCTAATCAACAAAATGCACTTGCAAAACATATAGTTGTTGAGAAGAACCATTATTTCAAATTTAGAGTATTATAAATAGTAACTGCTAATAAAAGAGGAGGCAATAAAATGAACTACTTAGAGTTGATTGAGCTATGTTGGATATTTAAATTACGTGCACATTTATATCCAGGTTTGAATAATTTTGTAAGCATCAAGCCAGTATTAGAAGCACGAACACGTAAATGAATTCATATTAATAAGTATGAATTTATATATAATTGATATTATTATTATGATTTTTGTTTTTATGAGATGTATATATTTTGTTCATAGTTAAATATAAATTGAATATATCTACTTGAACATACATATCATTAATAGAATTTATGTAGTGTGTCTATGTGGGTTGTAGAATTTTTTCCATACATAGTCACATATCTACTTTATATAGTTAATAGCACTTTTATATATTTCATATTATATTATGTTCCTATATATTTTTATATACAATACAATTTATGACAGATGTATAGTTATATTCTGTATTTTATATGAAGGAATGTTTTGCCTGCACAGTCATATGGAACCAAGTATAAGTTTGAATAAAGCTATGAGATTTAAACATATATATTATTAATAGAATTTATGTAGTGTGTCCATGCTGGTTGTAGAATTTTTTCCACACATAGCCACATACCTACTTTGTATAGTTAATATCAGTATTTTTTATATATTTCATACTATACTATGTTTTTATATATTTTTATATACATATACAATTTATGACAGATGTATAGCTATATTCTGTATTTCAGGTGAAGCAGTGTTTTGCCTGTATAGTTTTATGGCAACCAAGTTTAAGGTTGAATATAGCTATTAGATTGAATGTAATGGTTGTTTTTTGTTAGTTTAAAATCATCCAAATTTACTATCATTTAAATGAAGTTGCATCTAGAGCACAATAGGATGAATTGTTAATTGAATGATTGCTTCAGGTGTTTTTTATGAAGGTGATGCTAACACATATATATAAGAAGCAGTTTTAACTGTCTTGTAAGATCTGAAGAAGTGGGCCCTGTTAGCATGCGAAAGCACTTATCTCTTGTTTTAAAGAAGAATTAAACCTCCTTTTATGACATTTATCGTGTGGTCCTGTCTTGTTTGTTCTACATATTGCTCCTTGGTTTCCTGATTTGGACCTTTGAGCCACAACAGTATCCTCTTTTATACTATATACTATATTAATATTAATATATATTATATAATAATATATATACTAACTCCAGGATCGCACTACAGTGGGGAAAAGGCCATATATAAATTTCAAAGAAATAAGTTTCAGTCAAATGAGTTTTCAATGAAGTGGCCTTTCAGTGAAGTGATCTCACTGATTTAATTTTCAGTGAAGTGTATTTTCAGTCAAATGAAGTAGACCCATATATATATATATATATATATATATATATATATATATATATATATGTGTGTGTGTGTGTGTGTGTGTGTGTGTGTGTGTGAGTGCATGTGTGTATGTGAGTTAATACATCATGGCTGGTCAACACACACACACACACACACATATATATATATATATGTGTGTGTGTGTGTGTGTGTGTGTGTGTGTGTATATACATCTATAGCTATCTATATATATATATATATATATATATATATATATATATATATATATATATATATATATATATATATATACATATGTATATACACACATATATATATGTACATATATATATATATATATATATATATATATATACACACATACCTCCCTGGACTACAAGAAAAGGGACATGGAGGAGCTCCCAGGCGGGTATGACCCTAGCCCTGAGCAGCATCCTACCATCACCCAGAATGATACCACACTACAAGCAGAAAATGATTGATTTCAACAACTGGCTAAGCTTCTGGTGTCATTCTAAGGGGATCTAGTATCTGTCTGCCTGGGATGACATGATTGACAGACCTAGAAGCTTTTCCAGAGGTGGCTTGCATCTGTCACCCCTGGGCTTCCAGATACTGGCCAAGGCTCTTGCCACCCTACTGTGCCTTTTTTAGGCAGTGTTCCAAAGATGAAATTACCATCGTGACAGCTATAGACAAATGCAATCTGAGGGTCATGCTGCTCAAAGCTAGAAGTCTAAATCTCAAAAATGCACTCACTTGAAGCACTCCTTAAAATGGAGAACATCGAAATTTGTTCTGTAACAGAGACCTGGTTCAAGGCAGCAGAAAGTACCCCTGCACTACACTGCTATAACTCATTCTACACCTTTTGGCCCCAGAACTTGGACCGATGCTCCAAAGGTGGTGGTGTTTCCATATTCATAAAGGATGTGCACACCTCCAGACTGGTAGCCCAACATAACGCATCAGAAATACTTCAGGTGCAGCTAACATTGGGTAAGACACTGATTCAGGTCGTAACCTGCTCTAGGTCCCCAACCATGTCCCTAGACTCACACTCCCCATTTCTAAGTACCCTGGAGAATATTAGGGTCCAATCTAACATTCTCATACTGGGTGACTTCAACTATCCTTCCATTAACTGGGAAAACTACTCATGTACCAATGCACTCGCCCAATATTTCATGGAATTTATTAATTCCAGTGCCCTGAACCAGCTGGTTCTTACCCCCACTAGAGGTAGCAATATCCTTGACCTGGTCATTACTAACATGGGTAAGCGTTGCTCTACACCAATAGTCAACTCCTCCCTGGTTAGATCTGACCACAAACTAATCACCTTGGAGATCCACATATCCTCCCACCCCACGCATAGGTAACCACCATGAAAAATTTCTCCAAAGCTAATTTTGGGCTCCTAAAAATAGAGGTGGCTAACTTCACGGCACCCATGAAAATGGAGAATAGTTGCATGACCATTGAATCATACACCAATGCACTGTATGAACACATACACAAATGCATTGATCTCGTCATACCCAATAGAATCAAGATGTTCTCCTCCAAAAAATGGAAGCCAATCTGGTGGCGCCTTGCCATAAACAAACTCTACAACAGAAGGAGGAATCTGATGCGGAATAAGGTGAAGTTCTAAGACTGGAAAAACTCCCTTATCAGCCTCAACAAAAAGTTGAGATCCCTCATCAAATCCTCTAAAGCTAGCTATGAAAACAGAATTGCAGCAGATAGTAAAGACAACCACAAGGCCTTCTATAGTTATGTAAAGAATCTCCATGGCAATACCCAGATTTTCTCTGAGCTACTGCACAATGGTACCTCCTATACCAAGCCAACAGATATTGCCAATATACTGGCCGACAGATTCAGTGCCAACTTTACCCCCCCAAAAGACCAATTACAATACCAGCAGATTGTCAGGCACCCTGTATTACTGCTGGACAGGTTAAAACAGCACTGTCCAAGGCCAAGAATACAGCTTCTATGGGACCTGACTATATCCCTGGCTGTGCTCTACATGAACTACAGAGTGAACTGCCACCTCACTTGTGTGCCCTGTTCAATCACAACCTCACCTCAGGCTTTGTCCCTACCAAATGGTGCACTACTACAGTCATCCCTCTCCATAAAGGAAGAGCAGCTACAGACCCTGGGAACTATCATCCCATTAGCCTGCCGAGTCTGATATGCAAAGCTATGGAACACATCATCATGAACCTAATAAACAAGGATATAGGGAATCTCCAAACTCTGGATCCCACACAGTTTGGTTTTGTGAAGGGTCAATCATGCCTGCTCAACTTGGTCGACTTCTATGAGTCAGTCACCAGAGCTGTGGATGAAGGCAAGGTGATTCATACAGCCTACCATGATCTGGCCAAGGCCTTTGATACCATTCCCCACTCAGGAATCATAGAAAAGCTCACTAAGCTGGGCATCAACCCCTATATCACTAGGTGGGTTGCAAACTGGCTCACAGATAGAACCCACAGTGTGAAAGTAGCTGACTCCAAGTCAGACTGCCGACTAGTCATGAGTGGAGTCCCACAGGGTTCGGTCTTGGATCCTCTCCTGTTTGGTATCTATTTCTCTGAAGTCTAGGCAAACACGAAGGGACCCTGGCTGACAATGTTTGCAGATGATTGCAAGTTTGGAGCCATTATTAACTTCCCAGGTGATGCTGACATCCTACAGAATGGCCTCACTGAGACCAATGACTGGTGTCAGAACCATGGCCTTAAGCTCAATGTCAAAAAAATGTGTCGTCATTCTCTTTGCAAAAAACCCAGTTCCCATGAATTGCCACATTGATGGTAGTATACTGAACACAGAACGCGTTATAGTAGATCTGAAATCACAGGTTGGTAGCAACCTCTCTTTTGATCACCACATTGCCACTGACATCAGAAAGTCCTTCTCTGTGGCACATCTCATTACTAAGGGTTTTGCATCCAGGAAGAAAGAGGTCATTGTCTCCCTCTACTCTTCCCTCATTAGGCCAATCATTGAGTACAATGCACCATTTGGCAAGTACCTCACTAGACACCTGCAACAATTGGAAAGGCCACAAAAGTACCTCACAAAGAGGATTCTAGGCCTTAAACACTTGTCCTATATGGACAGACTAAAAAAACTTCAGCTATTCCCTGTCTCACATCACCTACTTAGATGCGATCTCTGCTTGACTTACAAAGCCATGTCTGACCCAGCTCTGTTAGAAATGCTACATCTAAAGAAATCCCAATCCCTCTGCACCACACGCTACAGAGACCACAGCCTCATTACCACAATCAACAGAATGTACTGGAGGGGCAGGTTCATAACCCCGAGACTGCCATGCTATGGAATAGACTTCCCATACATGTCAAGCAGAGCAAGTTGCTGACCCTCTTCAAGAGAAATCTTGATGAGTGGATGGGAAATAAAAAATTCACCCCGGGGATAACTCCATTGCCTCTACTTGACAGTGACACTGGGAACTAAGGTCGGGTGGCATGATGCCAGGTTAATCCTATGACTAGGCTTGTAAAGGCCCCAGGGCCATTAGCCTAGTCCACACCTATGAACCTCTGAACCTATAAGAATAATAATACTCAGAATAATATGCTGATTACAAGGAATTGAACACAATCTGAGACATGACATTAAGCAAATAGAGCCTGGGTATAGCACCCTGATCATGCAAACTGTAAAGCTCCATTTATCAAGGATGAGTATTGAGTGCTGGGAACAAGTACAAGAGCAAAACCCATTACTGTCAAAGACACTAAGAAAATTAAGAAAAAAAAATGATGACTCCTACAGGAGGAATGTGACAAATTCCCTATCATCAAAGACCACTGATCAAACTATAAGATATCACTATGCCATTCATTGTACACCTGTGACATCAAGGGTAAACTTTCATGTACAAAAAGCAGTCTTCCCCAAATGTTTACAACAGCATACAGTCTCTGTTTCCCACACGTGGAGGCAGCTTGGTACTGCAAAGGGCATTTAGATCATGTGACTTTTCAAATGAATTTACATTTTTTTTAAGTATTTGATAACATAAAGTTACACAGTGAAAAAGGCATTTAGCACTTTTGCTTCACTATAATTGGTTTTCCAGTTCAGTACTCAGCTACATTATCTTATGGGCTTAGCATGCATTTCTTCCCTGTGATTGCATAGATTTTCCATCAATACTTCAGTTCCTGCCACATTCCAAAGACATGTCATAGGTGAATTGATGATGTTCACAATTACATCTGTGTGTGTGTGTGTGTGTGTGTGTGTGTGTGTGTGTGTGTGTGTGCGTGTGCGTGTGTGCGTGTGCGTGTGCGTGTGCGTGTGCGTGTGTGTGTGTGTGTGTGTGTGTGTGTGTGTGTGTGCATATACATCCTGCTATGGGCTTCCAGTCAGTCTATTTCTTGTTTCATTGCCTTGTGCCCAGTAAACACCAGGATATGTTCCATTCCCACCATCCGACCCCTGTGTGGTTTAAGCAGATAACTGGACAATCAAGGAAGGTATGGAATGCCTATAATATCCCCAATCTGATGTCTGCATAGCATATGGATGTCTTTCATGCTATAGACGTAGAGGTTATTTCATAAGAGTAGTAATTAACAAGTTGTTAAAACAGTGCAAATAATCCAGTAATGCTGGTAAATTGATTCTACTATCATTCAAATTACTATTGCATTTTCTCAATCAATGCTGATATAAAAATAACAGCCAAGCTGATGAAATCTAGGTTATATATAGCTTTCCATTCTTTAGTACATTTAAGCCTAAGGGCATTGTGGGTAAACAATTTCCCTGATCTCTTGCACCTGCTGCTAGATACAGGGCCTCGATCTATATTACATAATAAATAATGATAAAGCATTCAACAGCATATAACAGAACCACATCTGTTTGCTAAAACCTTTAGTATTAGAACTAATTTCAGAAAATGAGTATCCGCCTTTTACTCTGCACTTGCTAGCGCCATTTTGAGTAATAACATGCTGCCCATGCCTTTCCATTTAATGAGGGCAGCTCATTATACTAATATGTCTGTGTCATCTAAACTGCTATGTCACTGAAAATGGGTACATATTACATTATTGAAATTTTAAAAGTTCAAATGTCATATGGTCGACACCATATGATCGAACTTTTAAAAGTTTGAACATTTCAACGGAGATCTCCGTACAGTGCGGAATGGGAAGATTTCCCTTTCCTGCACTGTAGTGTGATCTCGGAGTTGGTATATTTAAAGAGCAGGGGGTGTGGGGGGTGCGGGGGGTGCTTGCCCCCCTGCTTAAAGTGGTCAGGTAGGTTTTTTCTGTTGTTTTTTTTTTTTTTTCACTTTTCAAACTTTTAAAACTTCGATGATATGGTTTTGACCATATGACGTTTGAACTTTTAAAAGTTTGATAATGTAATATACACCCGCTGAAAGCTGATACAGAGTAAAATAACATAAGAAACCCTTCTGTGCTACATTTTATAACAGGAAAAACATCTAAAATATGTAGTATTGTGTATTGTTGTAATCTGAATAATGTATATTTTTTCAGTGAATTTTTTTATTAGTCTTAAAAAGACATTGGGCCAGATTTGATACAGCCTACAATAGTGTACACAATATCCATTCAAGAACATTCTTATCACATTTTTTGTACTTTCTAGTTAATCAGAAAGATTACAGTAAGCATGCATGCGGTCTACACTTTGTGGTAACCTTTATGAATCCTGTCAATATTTAAAACTGCAAGAATATCAGTAGGAAAACTAAAATTAGGAGGAAAAAGAAGTTATGTCTGTGTTGTCTGTTCACTCAGAGTGGTATACACTTAGTGCAGACGTTATTGAAGCCTGCAGATTTTTTATAAATTCTTAATGTATACAAGAAAGAGTTTTAGATCACATATTTTCAGTTAATTAACCTTTAGATCATGGTGATGCAACAGTTAACTTTGACTTCTACTAACTACCTGCAAATGAAAACTCACTGAAAGAATGATTTGAGACATGACACATGGCACTGTCAAAAAGACAGCAGCAGAACTCTTCTTTACTTAATAATTCTGGACAAATCTAAAAATAATGGGAGACAAAGGATTGAGATCAGGGACATTTTTAAATATTACTCTAATTCACTTAATCTTAATACAATAATGTGCATTTTCTGAGAGGTAAGGCATATAAAACTAATGGCTGGTGTCAATGGCTGATTGCAATCCTCAGTGTTTTAACAAAGTATCAAACATTTTACGAAGGGCAGAACAAAAATATGAGGCAAAAATTAAGGACTCCTGAGATATATGGACAGCAGGCAGAAACAAAGTGCTTCTTGATAGAACTACTAGCCTTAAACGCTGTTAGACACTTTATTCTGCCCTACTTTTTCTTTTATGTGTGGAAGAATGAAGTTCTAACAGATTTTTCAAAGTTCTTTCACCTTTTGCCACTGTTCTTTACCAGCCAACTTTGTCAGCTGTAAGTCCCTAGCACAAGACCCAATCTTAACAGCATTCGGATGTCTTTAACATTTTTTTGCTAAGCATCCCTAAGTGCTTTAAGACAATTTCATGTTATGGATGTGCTTAAGAAGTTTATCTTTTTCCCAGTTTCCAAGAGTAACCACAGCACTCCTTGCACTACAAAGTTTTGTTAATCATCTATGAACACTGTTAAGCTTTAGTTTCATGCTACAGAATAACAAATGCCATAGCCAGCCACCACAGTACACCAGAAAAGAAGGAAAACATTTATAAAAGCTGTAAAATATATGCAAATTCAAGTAGAAAGGCCCCCAAGATTTCCAACCAAGAAAATTAAAGGTTTCAAATCATTCAACTACCCTGATAAATTAACACAACTATCCTAATGCTCTGTAGCCTACATGTCTCTACAAAGTGAGCTGTGTCTCACTTTTCAAGCCATGAAAGACCCAATCCTATCTTACCTCTTAATTTCTTTCTAATACTTGTGGCTCTACAAACATTCAGACTAAGGAGCTAAATCTACACCAACAAATAAACACAACTTACAGAAAAGATAGGTTCCTAAATCAATGTATTCCAAGCCTATGGAATACATTTACCTTTACAAGTCAAAAAAAGTAGTGCTTTGGCTACCTTTAAGGCTAGTCTTGATGACTGGATGGCCAGATATAAATTTCCAACAGGATTATCAAGCTCTGTCTTCCTTGGTTTGTTGGTGACTACTATTAAAAGTTTGAAAAGGGTGGCAAGAACATTTAAGTTTGTCTGCTTAAAGGACTACATGGCTAGGAATCTTATGGTCCCCACGATTGCCTGCCTTTTTTTTTCTAATGGTAAATACTTTGCTGTTTCACAAATGAAAATGTGGCAGAGTGAGGTATCTAACACAATTTTTGGCTAGTATCTTTCTGCTGTGTAACAATTCTCAGTGTTTTGCAGCTCAGAAGACCATAAAACCCTTCATGGTGCTACACATTTTTTGCTATAATTAATGATAGACTGGAGTAGCGAAAGCTCTATCTACTACAAAGAATTATTTTTCAGACTGCCTTGTCATAATTCAGTTCGCTGACCAATATTCAGTCCTTGAGCTTCCCTTTGCTTTACTAGCAATTTGAATTTACTGACATTTATGTCTTGAACTGCTAACAACTTGCTTTTGATTTGAAACCCAGTCATAATCTTACATGTAAGTGATTACCACAGATAGGAATACGTAAAGGTAATTGATACGCCCTAAAGGCTACTTTTTAGTAATACTGAGAAGCCTGATAGCTGGCGACAGACGCTACTTTGCTATACAGACTGGTTTTAAACTGATGAAAGTAAAGGTAATTGATACACCTTAAAGGCTACCTTTTAGTAATACTGTGAAGCCTGACAGCTAGCGATAGACACTACTTTGCTACACAGGCAGGTTCTAACTACATATGAATGGACATTATGCCCTATTCTCTGTGTTGCAATGTTTGGTAATGTAGTAAAGCTTCTCCCTACTTACTACCCCCCTTACCCCCTTCATTTTCAACTATAGCTCGAACTAACTCTCATGTCTTGTTATACCCTTCCTAGATTTATTCATAACACACTGGGTCTTCACTTAAAGGTTCTGCCTCTGCCCAGCGAACTCTGTCCATGATCTCCTCTCCCAGGAAAGCAAACAGCTGCTGACTAGTGTGCCTAAGACCCTGCAACTAAGTATGTTTAAAATAAATGTGTAGAAAGAAACTTTGTTACCATATAGCTTGATTTATCTTAGCCTGTACACCCTATAACTCCTGTTGAGCACCACACATTAAATAGCCAATTTAACCCTTCTCAAACTCTCCAAATCCATGTTTAATTGTCAAGAAATAAGGGGAATTTATGCTTAAATCCTGTTCCCTGCCTCCCCATTTCAAAAAGACCCCACTAATTTCCTAACTAGAGTGACCTAGGGACGAGCCTCTACTACAGTGATTCTGTTAAAGGTATTTTAATCTAGTGAAATGAGAAAGTGCTCTCATACACTCTGATTGGACTAACTGATTGTTTTTTTCCCACTTCCCTGTTGGAGGTGTAGCCCTGCTCAGTTCGCCCTTGCTACGCTCGGGCTCACGCTCCCCTTCCACCCACCCCCCAGGTCATTTCCTTTATACTTAACCACCTACTTCCTCCCACATAAGACTCCTCCCCTTCCAGTAACCCCTCCTAAATTCAACACACTGCTACTATAGCAACTAACTCCACCTGTACAGCATGCCTTGCACACAACCAACCCAACTGCTAAATGCACTACTATATCCTACTATACTCATTAACCTGCTTTTTCTATCCAACTTAACCTCTTACTATACTCAACTCAGAAGCCACACCCTTCCCCCCAGCAGACTGACTCCACAAGCAACCACACCAAACTAAAAAGCATCCCTACAGAACAATACATCCTTACCCACACCCAAAAACTTGCCTACCCACACTACAGACTAAAACTCAAAATAAACCCACATACCTCTCAAAGGTTACACAAATTATTATACAAATTTAGCAAACACTACTCACACTTATTCAAAACACTCACTAGTTCCTGTGACATACACCCCAACCCAGGACCTACCTCACCTATCAACCCCACCACAAACCAACTAAATGCCATTCACAATAGACCTAATACATCTACCCTCTTCTTAAACATCAATGCAAGAAGCATACTCAATAAAATGCATGACCTTCATGCTTTGCTTACCCTTTACAAACCTGAAGTCACAATATTAACAGAAATATGGCTCAAACTAGAACACGACAATGATGAAATTACTGCCCCAGGCTACAATATGATTAGAAAAGATAGACTAGGAAAAAAGGGAGGTGGTGTAGCAATCCTCTTCCAAAATCACCTCAACATAGAGCAGCTAGACTACAATATCCCAGAAATCAATGATGTACAACTAATCCTTGGTAAATTAAAAATAAATCCCAGCAAGCACCTAATTATTGCAGGTGGCTATATCCCACCAGGCAATAACACAACTGTCATGGAGCACCTACTTAACTAGCTTTCCAACTCCTTTTCCACATGAAACCGTACTACTAGGGGTTTTCAATATAGACTGGACAAAATGCTCCAGCCACAAGCCCTCTGCCATTCTAAACCTCCACAGGTTTAGCCAAACCATAATAACTCCCGCAAGAAATGACAAAGCATCCAAATGCCAATCCATCTTGGACTGGATCCTAGTATCTAACCCCACTCATGTTCACCTATCCAGCTGTCTCCCAGACAGCCTAAGTGACCATCACCCAACCTACTTAATTAAGCATAAATCACAATCTATTAACCAACCCATCCTCCGGGAAGTCCACAATAGAAAACAGTTTATAGCCACTAACTTCACCCAAGAACTACAAAGTGTAAACTGGGCCCCTCTTATCCAACTTTCCCTAGCCAATGCCGTTGAATATCTCAACTCAACCTTCCTAGACATCCTAAACCACCATGCACTTTCCTGAACTATTAGAATAAAAACTAACTATACGTCATGGCTCACCAAAGACACCAAAAGTAAAATGAAAGAAAGAGACAAAGCTTGGACACAATATCAGAGAAATAGAACCTTAAGTCTTAGACGAAACAATCTAGAACTACGAAACAAAACCAAGAAACAAATCAAACTAGACAAAGTCAATTACTACAAAATCTTGCAGGAAAAACATGCTCAAAATCCCTAAAAGTTTTGGGCCACTCTAAATAGCATACTCCGCCGAGGAAATACCACCACCCCATCCCCAGTGCTACCTAGCAATCTTGAAAACATTCCCACACAATTCAACAAATTCTTTACAGAAACTTTCCAAACCCTGGCCAATGCCCAAACTAATATATATACTCCTACACCAACAAATACCACCACCCCTCCCAATACTCAACCCAACACCCCCACCTTCAACCTCCACCCCATGTCCACCAGGTTAATTTCTAAGCTCCTCAAAAAAACTAAAACCAGCCACACTAGCAGCCAATAAGCTACCAGCAAACTTCCTTAAGATATCAGCTGAAACATTGGCCTACCCAGTCTCCATTCTCATAAATACAGCATTGCTGGAAAACAAAGTACCCACCTCCTGGAAAACCTCACACATTATTCCACTGCACAAAGGTGGAACCTCCTTAGACTTGACTAACTATCGTCCAATTGCTATCCTATCATCTCTGTCCAAAATATTAGAAAGAGTTGTTCACACTCAACTCATGCGACACCTCAAAGATAACAACCTTCTCTCTGCTATGCAACATGGTTTTAGACCATCCCACAGTACAGCCACAGCCCTCCTATCATTCACAGATACAGTTAACCACCACAGAAACAATGGTCTGTTTGTTTCCTCCATATTCTTAGACTTATCAAAAGCCATTGGTGTGGTTAACCACAACATACTTCTGAATTCTCGATCTAGCATAAACATAAGCCCATCCTCGACTGATTGGTTTAATAGCTACCTATCTGGTCGTCAACAAACAGTTCTCTTGAAAGACCAAGAATCCCCCCTATTGCCAGTTACCATAGGAGTCCCTCAAGGGTCTATTCTTGGCCCCTTACTGTTCTCCTTATATATTAACCACATCACTTTCTCCTCACCCTCTTTGTCAGTAGTACAATATGCAGATGACACCACCCTTATTTGTGCTGCCTCCACACTACATGAACTTCAAACCTTAACCCAGACCTACTTCACCCTCGCAGAAACCTCTTTCACCAATATCAAACTTCTTCTCAACCCCAAAAAAAAAAAAACATTATATTTGGCCCTGGAAAACCACCACCCATAAGCAATAACTTCTGCATCAAATCCAAGGACAACACTGAAATCAGTCCTACCACACACACAAAACTGCTAGGTGTTGAAATTGACAGCAGTCTTAAATTCGACATCCATATTGCTCAAACCATCAAGAAAGTTAACAAAAAACTTGGACTCCTCTATAGAAATAAACACTTCATGACTAGTAACACCAAAGCAACCATTGCTAGGACACATCTCCTATCCATCCTCTTATATGCCTCTCCCATCCTAACTAATCTCCAGCAAACTGACTTAAATAAAATGGAATCTTGTTACAACAAAATTGCCAAATTCGCTACCGAAACCCCATGTAGGTCCCATCACTGTCATTCACTTAAGCAAGTCAACTGGTTGGAGCTACCTCATATGCTACTACTCAACCAATTATCCACTGTTCACAAACTATACTACTCTCCCAACCTAATCCCTTCACTACAATAACTCATACAACCACACATCCACACTAGAACTCTTAGATCTAGCAACCAAAACCTCATAAAAGTCATCAAGCACAGATATGATGCTGGCAAAATCCTTTTTGCCAAAAAATGGAATACCTTACCAATCCATACTACCTCTACCACCTCCATCACTCAGTTTAATAAACTCCTGAAAATACATTTTCAGAATAATTGGTTATGCTCATGCCACTCACTAGGCTAAGCCTTAAATAGATAACTCCTCTGTACCCCAATTACCCTTAGATACTCTGTTTCAAGGATTTAAATTATTGCCATTTTCAGGTCTTTTGAGTAGATGTCATTGTGATACTCTATACCTTAATGTTTGACTTCTATATAAACTGTCTAATGTATCCTATACTGTATGTATCAACTCTCAGGATGTATGTAATGAAAGCTCTCATAACATGAAATGCATGTTCCATGTAATTGCCTATTATACTATGTATGTTGTTCTGGAGCTTATCTCCCCTGGCCTCCGCTGAAAATGGACCTGTGTCCAGTCAGACTTTCTTGGTTAACAAATGTAAAATAAAAATAAATAAATAAATAAAAATGTACTACTGTGTCTATATTAAAGGAATCCAGAACAATGGAAGAAAAATTGACAAACTAATGATATGAGTTTTTTGCACGCTATAAAACTGTTTACAAATTTAAATAAATCTGGAAAACAGTCCTCTAAGCTGTTACACTACTGCGTGAACACTGGCTCCTAATAAGCTTAAAGGAAGAGTGGCAATTACTGTTTATAATTCCAGCAGTGGATAGCACTCAGAAAGATGAATAATGCAGAAAAGGAAGAGTTGGAATTAACAAGTCTGTTTTTCTTACATTGTTTCCTGTACAGAGACTCCCTTGCTCCATTTGCTATAAATTTCTCATTTAACCTACTTTTATCGTGCCACTCTTAGCAGCAAATTAATTAAGAGAAGAAATCTGCAGTGAGTCATGTTCCTAATTTCTTGATATTACATCACCTAGAGCCTTGTTATTCACTCACGGCATGTAACACCACCTATTTCCATCTCTTGTACCTTTAAATGGAACTGAATTAATATGCTATGCTCCTGTTAAGAAAAAAAAATCACAATATATTGGGATTTTACACCTAAGAGCATTATTCTACCTACATTAGAAATGGGTTACTTTTAATTCAACTTATCGCACATGCCTTGTTAACAACACATCATTGATTTTTCAGTTATAGCATACAGCTGATCTACTTTCTTAGATATCACAATCCTTGTACAACACACAAAATTAATTTTGCATTGTTAAATCCAAAACTAATGAAACTGGCAATGCATGCAGTCTGCTGATAAAAATAAAGCCATGAAGCAACTGAATTATAGGCTTTTCTCTGTGTAGTGCATAAATTTGCTCTGTATACTCCTTGAATGAAAATTCAGAGTATAAGCCCCTAGCTATCTTTTACTTAATGCAAGAACAAGAAAAAAGGCACATTTGCACAATAGTTGAAATGTATAGATAATAGTTGTCAGTTTAAGAATGCTTTTATGGTGATCAGATTTTCTTTAATGTAAGGATTAAGCCTTCCCCCGTTGTGTATGTGTTATAGCTTATCAATTCTTATTACATACAAATGCAAATTATGAATCTTTTAGAAACTGTATGAATTATTAATGCAATTCCTGTGGCTACAGAAGACAATAATTATGCCCAAATGCTTTATAAAACCTGAAAGAAATGACCTGCTTATGCTTAAAACAGCATAAATGTGATCAGAGTTTGATTTTTAAGAAATACAATAATGCAGCAATGAATGAGTTTACATAACACGTTAGCTAGTGTTCTGGTTTATCTGACATCCCTGTTTCCATCTGTGTTATCCTTGCTCCCTTCCTTGCCCTATTCTTACCTACATTGTTTTCTTCAGATTACATTTTGTGCATATTTCCTGGACAAATGTCTTGAATTTCTTCATAACTAGATCTGCCGCTTGATTTATATTCTGTGCTAAGAGGATACAGATATCTGCAAATAAGAGAGAAGTCCCTCCCCCTATTGCAGTTCTTCCTGTTTTAGTGCCTCCCTTACCTTGCCATTATTTATTTATTTATTTATTTATTTATTTATTTATTTATTGACATTTGTTAACCAGGTTTGTCCAGCTGGGCTTGTGACCCATTTTCAGTGGAGACACGAGGAGAAAAGCTCCAGTAGTACATTTTAAACAAGTACAATTTTAAACAATATTGATATAATAGCAGTTATAGCAAAAAGATTCACATATGTTGGGTTACATGCATAAAGTTAAAGTTGCATTAAAAAGAAGCTAAGTAACAATTTTACATTGATATAGTTCAATAGGTCAACAATAACAATTTTTTGTTTGTATAAAATTATGCAAATGCATAGTAGACACATTGGAGAGAGAGGTGTAATGAGGTACTAAGTATGGTCCTTTTGAGAGTACATAAAGGGAAGGACGACTAGGTAGGGTTATGGCAAGGGCAGGTTCTGGAATTGAGAAAATAAGCTTTTAGTTCATTTTTAAAGTGTGAGGTGTGGGAGATTGAACGTAAGTCAAGGGGAGGTTTGTTCCAAGCATGGGCAAGGGAGTGTTTGTAGATTAGTTTGCCTACTGACCTTTTTGGGTGGTGGATATCAAGTAATTGTTGGTTAGAAGTACAGAGGGTCCACGATGGGATGTAGATGGAGACTAAGGAAGATATAGATGGACAGAAGGAAGGTTTATAAAGAATAGAGTGTAGCATATGAAATTGATAAGATAGCAGAAATTGGGGAAGTTAAAGCCATTGAAGAGAGTTTAAAGAAATGCAGTGGTCTGAGTTGTATGGGGAGTTAGTAATGAATCTGGCTATTTTATGGTAAGTCTGTTGGAGTTTGTTTAGAGTGGAGGCCTGGATATTGGTAAGAACTGGAGTGGCGTATAAGAGGGAAGGGAGGAGGGGTGCCTGGCCCAGGGTAAGTCTAGATTCAGGGGTTAGGAATTTTTTGTTCCGATATAGTAGACCTAGTTTCTGGGGTTTTTTTTATACATTGGAGTATGTGTAGGTTGAACTTTAGTTCATCATCGATAATGACCCCTAGGAGTTTTGTGTGGGTGTCAGGTTGGATAGTTGCATTGTTAGAAGATGTAATAAAAAAGGAGGTTTTGTGAAGAGAAAGAGAACGGGGAAGGAAAAGTAGGAGTTTGGTCTTTTTGGGATTTAGGATTAATAGGTTGTGAGAGAGCCATTGGGTCAAGGAGTGTAGTTCAGGAATGTTATTTGAGATGGATATAAGTGTGGAGTCATCAGCATACTGAATAAGGTAGGATTCTTTGCATGAGGTGTAAAGATCATTGGTGAAGATGTTAAACAAAAGGGGTCCCAAGATGGAGCCTTGGGGAACACCAGTGGAGATGGGAAGGAAAGGTGAGGAGGATGAGAGCCATTTGACAAGACTGTTCCCTGCCAGATAGGTAACTATTAAACCAGGCAAGTGCAGAGGGGGATAGGTGGAGATTTGCTAGTTTGGATAGTAGTAGAGGATGAGAGACAGAATCAAAGACTTTGGAGAGAACTAGGAAGAATCAGGACATGAGTTTGTTGTTGTCTAGGGCCTCTGCAATGATATGAGTGAAGGAGAGGAGGGCAGTGGTGGTGCTGTGGTGAGGACGAAATCCATGTTGGGTAGGGTTAAGTAAGTGGTGTGTGAGGAGCTGATTGAGAAGCTGTAAGTGAATACATTTTTCTAATATCTTGGAGAGGGGGACAGAATGGCAATGGGTCGGTAGTTTGAGGGGTCAGTGGAGTTTCCACCTTTATGAAGAGGGATAGTGAAGAAAGATTTCCAAAGGGTGGGGACAGTTGATTCCAGAATAGATCGATTAATTAGTATAGATATAGGATAGTAAATTGAGTCAGTAGCAAGTCTGAGGAATGTAGGAGATAGCTTGTCAGTGGAAGGAGAGCAAGGTTTTAGGTTGAGTAGTAGAGATTTGATGTAAGTAATGGGAACTAGCTCAAAAGAAAACAAAGTTATGTTAGTGGGACCTGGATGGGGTGGGTGTCGAAGTAGAGTTTGGCTTAGAGGTTACCAGATTTTGGATGGAAGAGATAAAGTGTTTATTCAGGAGGGTAGCTGTTTCCTGAGGAAGAGTTAGGGTATGGGGAGGGATTAGAGGGCTTTCCAGGATAGAGGATGTTGTTGAGAGTTGACCAAAATTTTCGAGGATTGGATTTGTTGTTAAGCTGAGCAAAGCTATAGTATAACTTTTTGTCATTAGTTGTATATTTTTTGCAAAGGTGGCTGTTCAGTTTTAGTCCAAGTTTTCCAAGCACAATCTCTTTGTTTCATAAGGGACCTAGTCTCTTTGGAGAGCCAGGGAACATGATTTGATTTTATTCTGATCTTCCTAGAGGGAGATAAGGAGTTTAGAGTATTCATGAAGATGCTATTGAAAGTGCTTACAGCATCGTTTAGGGGGAGGAGTTTTAGGATGGACCAATCTATGTTGTAGAGAATGGAGTTAAATTGGGATGAATTGAAAGTTGATAGTTTTTGACAGTCTTTGATAAGGTGGGGTTTAGGAATATGGGAGTAGTGTCTTAAGATGGTGGTAGGGAGATGATCACTGAGGGAGTCAGGTAAGGTGGTGGGATTGTGGTATTGGTGGGGGGAATTGGTAAGGATCCAGTCTATGATGGAGCTGGAAGTGGAATTTTTATGGAAGTAAGTGGGAGATGTTATAAGTTGGTGGAAGCCGTGTAGGTGGATACTGAGTTGGGGGGAGTCAGTTATGAGTTTGGACCAATCATTGTTGACATCACAAAGGATAAGGTCTCTTATGGTATGTTGTGGGAGAACCAGGATAGGATGTTTTCAAGAATGGGCAGATTGTTACCAGGAGGAAGGTAGATAGAGGCAATTGCAAGTTTTTTTATGGTGATTCAGATGGCAGTTAAGGATGATGATTTCAGCTGGGAGGAAGTCAGGAATTGAGGAAGGGTATGGTGAGAGGTTAAGGTTGTTTGAGTAGAGGATGGCCACACCACCACATTTTTTTACAGGTCTATCAGATCGGAAGATATTATAACCTGGTGGGAGTATTTCACTATTTGAGATTTGTGGCTTGAGCCAGGTTTCAGATAGGGAGAGGATGTGAGGGGTATTGAGAGCTATCCATGAGTGCAGCTCAGTGACTTTATTTGCTAGACTCTGAATATTCAATGAGTAAATAGTTAAGTATTTGTATGGAGATGATTGTTGTGACTGAGGTTGGTGACTGTTAGAGGAGTAAGATGGGGGCAGTGTAGACATAGTTTTGGGGAAAGAAGAGGGGCCAGGGTTGGGATGGATATCTCCAGAACAAAGTAGGTTTTTACTGAGGAGAGAGTGTGTAGTAGATGCTAGATGGAGTTTGTATAGTTTTGACTTAGCTTTGTGGGAAGGTTTAAAAACCTGTATTATGGATAGATTATATAGACTTGAGGTAGAGGTAGTAAAGAGATTAGGGGAGACAGTAAAAGATGAAGTAGTTGGATATATGTTGTATGAGTGAGAAGATGGTGAACATAGGAGTGGGTCAGAGAGAATGGAGTGGTAAGAGTTGAAGATAGAGAGAAAAAGGAGTAGTGTAGAAGATATTAGAAAATAATACATGTTGGAATAAAATATGGTCAGATAGAGTAGGTAGAGACAGTGGTATAGAGGAAGTGGTGTCGACAAGGTTGACAGATTAGTAAGGTGGTTGTGGCAAAAGGCAGGAAGTGGAATTGTAGTGGCTAGTAGGACAGGAAGTGGAGGGATAATTAGGTATAAAGGTAATTGTAATAGGGGTGGGTGAGAATGGGGGTAGGGTAGGGGAGCAAAGTGAGCCCGAGCGTAGCGAGGGCGAACGGAGCGGGGTTAGCACCCTGGTCAAGATGAAGTCATAGAAACAATCAGAAAAAGATAGTGAAAAACTAGCTTGAGAAACAAGGATATAACGTTTCTAAAGGTATAGCCACCAGAAATAAAATAAAAAGAAATGAAATATGAGCAGAAGTAAGCTTACAAAAGGACACTGGCCTCAGGCTACACAAGTAGATTTACTTGAAGGAAATCCAGTGCTGTATGGTTAAAATAAGCTACAATAGAGAGGAGCTTTGGAGGGGGAGAAAGAGGTATTACTAGCAGCTAAAAGCAGGGCAAAAAATTAAAAAAAACATTAGTATGTAAGAGTCTGAAGACAGTAAAATAGGGCAGGTGCACTAGGAAAGGCAGTTATGAGTGAGGCTAGAAATGAATTCAGGGAAGGGTAAAGTACAGAACAGGAGAATATATACAGAAACAGAATGAGGATAGTGCATAACCAAAGAGAAAGGATAGGAGCTGCTGTCGTCTGTTTTTCGTGGCGACAGCAAAAAAAAATACTGTAAATTCTTGTTGTGCTTACATAGTTTAGCATTAATTAAAATATTAGCTTATATAGTAGTTATTACTGGGACACATACTTCAGTGGTATTATTTTAAGCTTAAAATGGTGGCTTCCAGACCGATGGTTAGAGTTGCAGGGTATCTGTTAAGGTCCTCAAACCTGTGTTGCCTGTACTGTGGCCAGGAGAAAACCACAGGGAAAATCCACTAGGGTTCAGTGGTATTATTTTAAGCTTAAAATGGTGGCTTCCGGACCGATGGTTAGAGTTGCAGGGTATCTGTTAAGGTCCTCAAACCTGTGTTGCCTGTAGTGTGGCCAGGAGAAAACTGCAGGGAAAAATCCACTAGGGTTTAGTGGTATTATTTTAAGCTTAAAATGGTGGCTTCTGGACCGATGATTAGAGTTGCAGGGTGTCTGTTAATGTCCTCAAACCTGTGTTGCCTGTAGTGTGGCCAGGAGAAAACTGCAGGGAAAACTCCACTAAGGCTTACACAGAGCAGCAGATGCTCAGCAGCATGAAGGGGAAAGAAGGTTTAAAAATGGCTAATACATTACTATTACTAACTCATTACTAAAATAAATAGCCTTACTGAAAGTGGGCATCCTTGCCTGGTTCATTTTTACACTTGGATCATTTTGATGTATTTTCAGTTGAACCTTATTGCTGCTTATGGACACCTATATATTGCTTTTATCCAGATTCTAAATATGTTACCCCACCTCATACCTCTCAACCTCTTAGAGCAGGAAATCTGGACAAAGCCATACATATTGGTGGACCAAAACTGAAAAACAGGGACAATTTTTAAATATTGCTCTTACAAACTTATAAAGTTGATAGAATAACAGGTTTTGTGTTAGCATGATTTCTTTGAAGGGTATGAAGTCTGAAACTCAAATGTCTGTCATTTTCTGACTTCAATCTTTAATGACTTGCCAAGGATTTGTCAGAAAATGACAACTTTATGAAAAATGGACCAAAAATATGAAGCAAAAATTTGGACATTCTGCAAAAATCTGTACAGTTGAAAGGTATGCCGCACTCCTTCATACATTCACATGTGGTGTCTATAATAAATTCAAAGCTTAGTGAATCGAAGACCTTATTGAAATCAAATGGCATTATTCCTTCTTGCTGGTTCCTTGATTCTCCTGGTTTCTGTATGATGTTGAGCACCACCCATCACATGTCTGATGATACTTCTTGTTTCACAAACTCAACTTGTTCTTTATTTATGAATGTGGGGAGTAACTGTTCTATTCTCCTTACTTCAATTTTTTGCCAATATTGTACTCAGAGCTGGATCATGGCCAAATGGGGTCCAAGGCAGGGTAATGGACCAGACCCCCCCCCACACACACACACACAACCATTCCAGTGTACTATTACCATGTCTGTCTGTCTCTCTCTCTTTCTCTCCCCAGTTATCATGAACACTGTTGAAATCTATCAGTGTGCATACTGTTTTCTTTTTAATTTTTACAATAATTACATAGATTTGGTTTTAATTTAAAACTTTTATTTCAGATTCTTAGTACAAACACTGGTAGCCATTTGCTAAACAAATCAGTCTCCCACTGAATATAGACTTAACATGAGCAATACTACTCTTCTTTTTCCTTGAAACTGAGATTAATAGAAAATTCATCTGGCCAGTGGTGGATTAAGTGAATCTTGGTTCTCTGGGCAGTTTTCAAACCACGGGTAGCCCCTCACCAGCACACATTTTTAGGACTATGCATAAATGTACATGTTCATTGATTCACCTGCCTGATGGTTTTAAAATATATTTCTTGTTTAACACAGCAACATATGCTAGTGTTTTAAATTTGTAGGTTTGAACATTTTTTTTTCAGTAAGCAGTAAATCAAAATGTATGAATCAATAATAACAAAAGCACCCATTTCTGGGCATTTCAGCCATAAAAAAACACTCAAACTGCTATCATTATAACCCATCAATATCTGAACTTAATAATTTATTGACTGTGTACACATCATATCTGGATGGGATAAAATAACTACAGTAAAGTATTTCAGTTTGTTTCACACAGATACATATTACACTTGCAAGGATAGGCTAATGACTATTTTTTTATTTACTCAGCTGGGTGGTTCATTTTTACCCCAAACATCCTCCAAACCCAGTAATTATAGCTTTATTGTTGTCTGCAACCTTCTCAGATATCTATGTCAAGAAAAAATAATGACGAACAAAGTCACATATTTCAAATTTGTTTCAACACACAGTAGTCAAATTATTCCAAACACACCCACACACACACACACACACACACACACACACACACACACACACACACACACACACACACACACACACACACACACACACATCATGCAAAATCAGATTAAACATTACTTAAAAATTACCAGATAAGAGCATAAGGTACTTTCATTCACAGAGACCCCCAACAGCAGTTATTGCCACTTTGTTGACTGTGTCTACCCTTTGCTATTATAAAAAAATACATTACATGTACTTTCTTGGTAGCTTTGGATGAACTACATGAAGCTGTATAAAGATCACAAGCATCAGACCATAAGATCCAGCCATGTGTAGTCTAATTTAAATAAGGAACATAAAAGATTATTAATCATCTGATAACATATGCTAAGTCAGTATGCACAATCTCTGCAGAACTAAAAGTTATGTGAATAAACTCCACATTAAAGAGGACTATTACTAATGCAGAGGTTGCTGCTAGCAGACAACCTAGCATTTCAATGCTTCATCTACAAATGCAGTGCCTGCTGCCCTTGAAAAATAAATTGCCTAAGTTACATTAAAAATTGTCCAGGGGGTAATATTGCTGTAACATTTCCTAGACTAGATGCAATTGGGAATGGCTGGCAAACAATGACAACATGTTCATAGTCACAAGGTATACAGCCCTAGAGACCATTAACAGTCCTAACCTAAATTCCCATTTGATTTAAAGCACTGTCTGGTTAAGTGACTTGCACAGTGTCACACAGTAGGTAAATAAGTTTAGAAAGATTCAAACCCTACAACCTTGCTACAAAAGCAGGTAATTAACAAGTCAAAGCTTTATTCCTGTGCACTATCTACCAGAGTTACAGTTTTAAACTAAATGGTGACATCCTTTGCCGTCCAATCTTCCAGAGAAGACTATCTCAATAATATACAAACAATGACTACATAATAAATGCTGAAGATCAGACAGTTCTAATTATCTCTCCAAATAATGCAGACTATATGACCTGGCAAATGGCAACCCATTTGCAGTTTCTGGAGGCTGTAAAGAAGATACTATAAAATCTATTACTAAAATGCAACATGGTTAGACTATATAGGTTCATAGGTAGGCACTAGGCTATTGGCCCTAGGGCCTATATAAGCCTAGCCAAACAGTACCCTGGCTTTTGCCACCCAACTATTAATGAATTAATTCAGTCTTTAGAGCAACAGATAAAGCAAAACAATATATACTACAGCAGCTTTTATAACCTGCAAGTCATACAAAAATCAGAAATATTACTGCATACATCATGCTATTTTTGGGTGGGGGGGCTTACATGCTTGCAGGACAACTACATCTCATTTTTGATCTCCCTATGTTGTCTCTGTCATCAAGAATGTTATCCCATCTGATATCACACAGTTAAGGTCTGACTTATTTAAATGGTTAATAATGCTATATTGTTGTGGCATACAGTACAGAGTCAGATCATGGACAAATGGGGCCCTACTCAAGGTAATAAATCAGACGCCTGGACAGCCATACCAATATCTCACTACTCAAGTGTCTCTTCTCAGTTACCATATTAGTAATAATCCTATTTTTTAACTATGTAGGTCCACTGCATACAAACCCCTTTTCAGGGGCAATCTGGGAGCAATGGCTGGTTAAGTGACTTGTCATGGTGACACAGGAAGCAAACCAGGAAATGAGGGAATCAAACCCTGCACCACTGGAACTATAGCTTGTAACCTTAACATCTGCACCACATCCAAACCAGAGTACATAGTAGTTTTTTTACTTTTAAAATTACCACTGAGATTTGGATTTCATTTAAAGCATTTATTTCAAATTTTACAGAAAAACACTGACTGCTATTTTCTAAATAAAATGAAAGATGCTCATACTGAAAACAGATTTAGCATGAAAAACAGTCACATTCACTTCCCTTGAAACTCACACAAAAATGCACCTGGAAGTGAAAACAACAATAACCCACACTAACTACAGAGAGACAGAGAGACCACAATATTCAATGAAACAAATAAATAAACAGAAAAATAAAATGCAGTACTATCCTTAACACTGCAAGTTTGTACTTAACTTAGCTTGTAATACAGTTGATTGTAGGTATATAGCAGCCAGCCAAACAGCTCAGATATTGAGCAGAAAATAAATTCACAGATATGTGGCTAACACTTATAAGCACAGAGAAACTCTCTAGGCTAAGAGTTTAACACCAAATATTAAAGAAGCGAAAAGCAACAATAACCCCCACTAACTGCAGAGCGACAGAGAAACCACAATATTCAATGAAACAAATAAACAAAAAAATAAAATGCAGTACTATCTTTAACACTGCAAGTTTGTACTTAACTCAGCTTGTAATACAGTTGATTGTAGGTATATAGCAGCCAGCCAGACAGCTCAGGTAGTGAGCAGAAAATGTTCAGTTCATACACTGTGAACTTATACTTAGAGTGTAAATAACTGGACAGGTATAACAAGTTAAAAAAAGAACATTATCAAGAGATAAAAAATTCACAAGTTGCAGTTCATAGAGATGACTTTTAACTCACTGAATATACACTTTGGAACAGAGCTGACTAGATAACATAGCCTAGGCAAAAATTTGTCCTTTAGCTAAGAAATAAATTGACTATGTTCATAGAGAAGGAATTCGTAAGATGTATGCTGGGGAGGGGGTACTAGGTCACCATGGGTTAGTGCAGGACTGCACCAAATTTGTTTTTAGTAGTTGTTGGTAGGTGTTTAAAGCTGGAGCGTATAGAAGTAGATCTAATATGCAGAGGGATAGAATTCCATTTCTTAATAAGCGAATATGAGTAGAGACTTTGGCCATAGCATGTATGGGGTGTATATATGCTACAAAGATGTTTTTCATTAGCTTGAAGTAGTTAGTTATTAGGGTGGTAGGAATGGAGAACAGGAGTAAAAGCAGGGCAGCTGTTTACTTTGGAATAATATGTTTGGTGAAAACCTGTATGCAATCCAAATGGTGAGACAGTCGAGCCAATTCAATCCCTTAAGAGCAATACAGCTGTGAATGTATTTTTGTTGGCAATAGATTTTGCCACCTTTTTATAGCATGCCTCCAGCTTTTTTAACTTTAGCCTGAAGGTTATTTAGGATGGGTGCACCTGTATAAGCAAGATGGGAGAAGGTAAGTAATGGGAAGAGTGGTTTTGGTGTTGCTGATAAAGAAGTTTTCATGCCTGCAGAGCATTCCTAATTGTAGTCAGTCTTTTTATATTACTTTGAACATGCAGGTCAAATTTAAGGTTATCATCTATGATCATGCCAAAAGGTTTTGCATGCTTGCAGACATATCATTCCATGACAAGTCTGACCATGCTTCCAGAATCTAGCAATATCTGTAATTCCTTCAAATTCACCAATACTGTACATTAAGCTTAGTCATAGCACAGAGGCAACAGTGTAATTCTACAGGTCAAACAATCATGTTATCTCACTCCTTTAGCGCAAATTCATATTCAACATGTTGATTAGACACTTTACTTTTCAAAGGTGACCCGTTTTCATTGCTAGCAGCTAGGTTAAAAAAACAGTTCTGCTAAACACAGCATTATTAGGTAAACAACTGTTAAAGATGTATTTCCACATTCCACATTACAAAATATTATTTCATTTGTTGAGAGTTTCTGTTTGATTGCAGGTAACTATGATGTTTTTTTTTTAGTTATAGGCATAGTTTGGTTACTTCTAAACAAAGCCTTATTATCTAACAACATTTCAGTTATCACAACTGACTTCTTTTCTTGGTTTGGGAAAAATTTGCAATGCAGTGCATTTTCATTCTGTGAAGGAGGCAGGAATGAAATGTGGTAAATATATATATATATATACTGACCAAATTTTGCCGCTCTGAGAAAGTCAACAGTGCAGTGTATGAAACACACTGGATGTAGAATTCTCAAGTTTTGTGCACTTTATTTATAGTGAAAAACATCAAAAACACAGAAGTCACACAATGTCCATGCATGTTTCTATTCCCAGTTAATTCCTCAGCTGGAGGAGTCATAATTTCCTCAAAGATTTCTTCTCTGTGTCAAGAGACAAACGTCTCTTCCAAGAAATATTCCTGTTCCTTAAATAGTCAAAAGGCAAACATGTCTTCCAGACAATCCTCTCTGTGTATTGAGAGGCATATATCTCTCCCAATCAATTTTCTATATTCTGCATGACTGTTAACACTATGTTGAAAGGCAAACATCTCTCCTGGCTATACAGAGAGAACACCACCACTTACATTAGGGGCTACAGTAAAAAGGCCCTGTTTCCACAATACATTATTTTGTAATTCTGAGACACATTTGCTACAATATTTGAAGACCTTATTATTAGCTAATTTGCATGTTTCTGAATTGCTATTAACTAATGGAAGTACAGGTCAGTACTTTCCTGTGGTATCTGCATGATACCAAATCAGAAACATAGCCAAGAAGTGACAGCACGTATAACAACTCTCTTAAAACATAAAAATAAATTTAATAAGATAAGTGCTTTCAAAATACTTGTGCTTTAGTTTGCTGAATGTCATCTGTTGAAGCAATTTTATTGTTATATGTGCTGTCACTTCCTGACTGTGTTTCTGCTTTGATATCTTGCACATTATATAGTTTTGATTTTTGGTATATTGCCGAGCAGTTCAGTGGCAAGGGATTTTGTGTTTTTTGAGGACATTCCTGTGGTAGTTAAAAGTGGCGACAATCGCATTGTATTAAAACAGGCATCCCCCTTTCAGTCTTCCACACACAATACACAACTTCAAAGACACACATGTGTGAGTGTGTGCTCGCATGCGCTCGCACACACACACACACACACACACACACACACACACACACACACACACACACACACACACACACACAAACACATGCATGCACACCCAACCTAGCCCTTCACTAATCCCCCTACTGTGACCTCCCAGGTAGACACATACTCATAAATACACTCACACATGCAGCCCCTCACATGTATACACACGCGCACACACACACACACACACACACACACACACACACACACACACACACACATACCTTAACACCACCTAGCCATTAAGTTCTGCAGCACTTACCTCTGCTGTGATAGACGAACATGGTGTTTTGTCCATACTCATTACCAGGTATGGCCAGGCACTGCCATGCTATTTGTCACAGCGGCATGATTCTCTGTATTACTTGGCTGTGTAAATGCCATGCTCAGGCAGTTGAGAGGGGAAATACATGGCTAATCAGTATATGAGACAAACTTAAGTCCCATATGCACAGACAAGAAGAATGGGAGAATCAAATATTTCCCATGTGGTAAGTACTCTATCTGTAGATTTATTGTATGGTTTCTCCAAAAATAAAAATACTATAAGGTTTAATCCTGTGAAAAGACTTACATATACAACAGAGGGCATTGCCTATGCCCTTAGGTGTCCAGACAATTTATTTTATATAGGAGAAAGTAAAATAGCTTTCAAATTCAGGTTTCAGGAATATATTAGAGATATAAAAAAATGATTGGAGAGTCATATAGCCTTACATGTTAAACAATACCATCAAAATGATATTTCATTCTCACAAATTACTATTTTTTGGAGCAGATGGTAGTTAAATTTTGGGAGATTAATTTATTTAAAGTCAGACTACTGTATAGGGATACTATATATATATATTTTAAATTATGGGACTTCACCACCTTTTCGTTTAAATATGTAATGTAATTGGAAGTACTTATTTTTTTTTATTGTTTAATTAACTAATTAATTGGTTAAATGTTTAAGGTTTGGTATGTGTACTGCTTTTATGATTTTTTTATAACTGCACACACAGCCAGGAAATGGAACAGCTTGTTGCAAGTTCACCAAGGCAGATTCAGTAAATCCAGGTAGGCACCAAACGAATTCAAATAATTCCTTTATTCAGAACCACAGAATAATAACACACAAGCGCTTTCGCTCAGAGGAATTCTGAGCTTTATCAAGTGACACCATGCTGTTGAATCAGGTGTCTTATATACCTTGAAAATCCTAGGTTAATTAGAAAGCACTACCAATTAACATTTTAAAGAGACTATGCACTATTCCACATGCTTAAAAATTCCTTTAAAACAAAATATATAAAAAATATAATAGATTGCTTAAAATAATGCATTAATGCATCTGTCACTACTAAAAATGCTAATAGCTTAAAAATAAACAAAACATTGTGCACTGTTTCCATAGTATTTAACTTTTGTAATAAAACTTACTTTGAGCAAAAAGTTGCACTTCTTTTGAAAATTGGAATAAGATGGAGTGACTTGACGTACCAACTGTTGTTCGTGTAAGTATAATATAAGGCTAATGCCTAGTATGGGTATGACAATATTTTCCTTTTCTTGGTCTTGTTGACAACCCTGCTGGAAAAAGAACACTATATCTTAACCAAGTTAAACTATGCTGTACAATAGGTCTTTCCTTAACATAGACTTTGTATAGTGTAGCATTAAGGGAAAATCATGCCCATGTGTATGAGTACTTGCCATAAGTAATTGTGTGGGGAATGTCAAACTAAAGTCTTGCCCTTCTTAATTTCAATAGTGGGTTGATACTGATCAAACCGTTAAGCCCAGGGGGTCTCCCAGCATCTAACTTTAATTGCCAGAGGAGTTCTCGATATTCTAAAGTTGATTCCCAATCACCCCCCCTGGCATCAGGCTTAACTTGCTCCAGTACCATAAATTTCAGTTTTATGTTTGGACAGGTCAGGGAGTGCTTATAAAAAGCATTGGTTTCCTTCTTTTTGTTTATATCATAAAAATGTTTGTATATCCGCTTGCGGAATTCCCTTTCTGTTTTGCCTACATAGAAACTGCTGCATGTGGTGCAGAAGCCTAAATAGACCACCCCCTTGCTACCACATGTGAAATGGCCTGTGGGGTAGATTTTAAACCTTCTGGATGGAATGGTGATACTTTTTTCTTCCAAGATGGCATGGCATTGGCTACATGCCCCACATTTAAATGTTCCCTTTCTTGCTGGGTTAGTTTTCCTTGTAATGTTCTGCTTTTTCTCAAACATTCCTTGAGATTGGTACCCCTTCTCCTTACAAATGAAGGTTGGTCAGGCAATAGCCCCTTAAACTCTTCAAAGAGGGCAAGTACAGGCCAGTACTTTCTTACAGATTCCTCCATTTCCCTTGAGTGCAAAGAGTGGGTGTAGATAAAACTGTTCTTAAATTCATTGTTGATAACGGGAACGGAGCTGGCTGGTATGCCCGTTCCCTTACCCAGAAGGGGTGGATAGACAGTTCCTCTTTTGGAATTTACCTCCTCGACCAGGCTTTTGAAGAGCTCCAGAGGATAGACCCTTTCTAAGAACAGACTTTCCAAAAACCTGACCTCTGCCATGTAGTCGTCATGTCCACTGCAAATCCTGCTTGCCCTGATGAGTTGTCCTTTGACAATGTCTTTTTTCTGGAAAAAAGGATGTGCACTCTCAAAGTGCAGAACAGAGTTGGAAAAAGTAGGTTTTCGATACAGCTTAGATTGAAAACTGTTCTCCAAGTAATTTTTGTATATGGTGACATCCAAATAATGCAATTGGTCTGGATCGGTGGAGTGAGTGAACTGCAGAAAATTGGTACTTGCATTGATGTGAGCAGAAAAACTCAAAAGCTCATCCTCAGACCCTTGCCACAAGATGTAGATGTCATCAAGGTAACGTCTGTAGAGTAGTAGATGTTGCTCCCAAGGGGGGATCAATACAAACTTGTGCTCCCATACGTGAAGCACCACGTTGGCATAAAAGGTGGCATAGGATGCCCCCATTGCTACTCCTTTACTTTGCTTGAAGAGTTCTCCATTGAAAAAGATGAAGTTGTTACGTAATACGACCAACCTTCATTTGTAAGGAGAAGGGGTACCAATCTCAAGGAAATGTTTGAGAAAAAGCAGAACATTACAAGGAAAACTAACCCAGCAAGAAAGGGAACATTTAAATGTGGGGCATGTAGCCAATGCCATGCCATCTTGGAAGAAAAAAGTATCACCATTCCATCCAGAAGGTTTAAAATCTACCCCACAGGCCATTTCACATGTGGTAGCAAGGGGGTGGTCTATTTAGGCTTCTGCACCACATGCAGCAGTTTCTATGTAGGCAAAACAGAAAGGGAATTCCGCAAGCGGATATACAAACATTTTTATGATATAAACAAAAAGAAGGAAACCAATGCTTTTTATAAGCACTCCCTGACCTTCCAAACATAAAACTGAAATTTATGGTACTGGAGCAAGTTAAGCCTGATGCCAGGGGGGGTGATTGGGAATCAACTTTAGAATATCGAGAACTCCTCTGGCAATTAAAGTTAGATGCTGGGAGACCCCCTGGGCTTAACGGTTTGATCAGTATCAAGCCGCTATTGAAACTAAGAAGGGCAAGACTTTAGTTTGACATTCCCCACACAATTACTTATGGCAAGTACTCATACACATGGGCATGATTTTCACTTAATGCTACACTATACAAAGTCTATGTTAAGGAAAGACCTATTGTACAGCATAGTTTAACTTGGTTAAGATATAGTGTTCTTTTTCCAGCAGGGTTGTCAACAAGACCAAGAAAAGGAAAATATTGTCATACCCATACTAGGCATTAGCCTTATATTATACTTACACGAACAACAGTTGGTACGTCAAGTCACTCCATCTTATTCCAATTTTCAAAAGAAGTGCAACTTTTTGCTCAAAGTAAGTTTTATTACAAAAGTTAAATACTATGGAAACAGTGCACAATGTTTTGTTTATTTTTAAGCTATTAGCATTTTTAGTAGTGACAGATGCATTAATGCATTATTTTAAGCAATCTATTATATTTTTTTATATATTTTGTTTTAAAGGAATTTTTAAGCATGTGGAATAGTGCATAGTCTCTTTAAAATGTTAATTGGTAGTGCTTTCTAATTAACCTAGGATTTTCAAGGTATATAAGACACCTGATTCAACAGCATGGTGTCACTTGATAAAGCTCAGAATTCCTCTGAGCGAAAGCGCTTGTGTGTTATTATTCTGTGGTTCTGAATAAAGGAATTATTTGAATTCGTTTGGTGCCTAACTGGATTTATTGAATCTGCCTTGGTGAACTTACAACGAGCTGTTCCATTTCCTGGCTGTGTGTGCATTTACTTCCTGGTTTGGTTCTCTGCTGTTTGTTTGACTTCTTTGCTGCTTTTTTCACCATGGCTACTGGATTGGACACTTTTAATGCTGCAGAAACACCGGAGGTGTTGCAAGGAGCTGACAATGAAGCTCCTGTTACACGCACAGAATTTAATGAAGTTTTACACGCTTTAAAAGAGCTTACTTCTCTGTTAAAATCTAATGGTACAGTTTCGCCAGCATTTGCTTGTAATCAACAGCATGCAGCCGGTGCTAGAGGCAAGGCATCCTCTGGGCGTGCAACAACAGAACTTTTCAAAGGTTTACCTACCTTTGATGCAACAGGAACACGTGGGGGACGAGGAAACAATGAAGTTAACCATGAACAACTTGAATTAATCGAGGAGAATGAGAGTACAAGGAACAACAGAACTGGGAATAGACCTAGTGACTTTAATTTTTCTAGATGGGCTGGACAACAGTTTGGCTTTTCTAAAGGTACTGTAAACAATCACAATTTTTCCAAATTTGAACAAGACTTTGATGAATTTAAAGACAAGCTATACTTGCTCAAATCTAACCAGCTTGAGATTGATTACCTTAGAGAATGTTCTAGGGTTAAACGTATTCCTAAAGGTTTAAAGTTTTACAAATTTCCCAATAATGTGCAAGCAGGTACTCCTTACTATGAAAAGTTATGTGATATTTTTGATAGAGCAGGTGTGGAAATGTTGAACCTATTGATTTCTGAATATGAATGTAAAGCTTGTTCATTATTAGAAGATTTGGAAATATTGAATACTAAAATAACAACTGATGCAGACTTTCTGCATTTTAAAAGTGACTATGATCTAATGTTTAACAAAGTTGATATGTTTTGTGACAAGGTTTTAAATAGAAAATTGAGAAAGCTGGAAAGAGACTTGGCAGAATACAGGGAAGGGGTGGCTTACCCTGCCCCTAACCGTTATACCAAAGGAGTGTCTAACAAAGTACCTTCTGTAGTACATGCCCAAGAGGAAAATGTTCACGGAGAGGTGGAAGAGCCACCTCGAAGAAGTGAAAGGCTAGCTGAAAAGGGTAGGAAGGGTGTCAACCAGGATTTTCAGCAGAACCCCGGGAGGCCCGGGGTTTGGGGATACAAACAGGCACCCAGGGCATGGACCCGCAGGTAGTGAATGAGGAAAGTTTTTTTGAAGTAACACTAAACACTTCAAACACAGAATTTGCTGTGGACTACATTAACAGTATTAAAGGCAATGGTATAGGGGGCCTTAATGACATGTGCACTATTTTAAGAAAGGACAACTTTGCCATTTATAATTACACGGACTTAGAACTGGATGACTGGGTGTTTGACGTGTTCACGCGTGGCTTGCAATTTGTGCCTTCTAGACCTATGAATCTTTCACAGTCCCTGGTTGAGTTAAAACTCTTTACCAGGGGTTTGAATTTAACACACTATTTTAAGGGGCAGCAATTTATGGAGACAGGTCCTAGCCGCAGAAGTGTATTCAACCCCCACTACACCCACTCATATCTTTTTTTGAGAATTTGGTGGAAAAGGATTTTAGGAAAATATCTATGGACAGAAAGACTTCATTAGCTGGCAACTTCTCTAAAGAAGGGTTCAACTTTATTAAACAGTTAAAGGACGAAAATGTAAGGATAATGAAGCCGGACAAAGGCGGAGGGGTAGTGTTGATGTTTGCTGCAGACTATGAGGCTTACATTCATAACATGCTTCAAAATGATGGGCAATATTCAACAGTCTCACGAAATGAAGTCAATATTGCTCTAGCGCAAATCAACTACCATTTGTACGATTTATTGCTGCAAAATTCCATCAATGAGAAGCTCTACAATTATTTACATGTAGAAAACCAAGGATACCGGTTTTGTTTGGCATCCCTAAAATTCATAAGGGAACTAACCCACCAGCATTCAGGCCAATAGTGGCAGGGGCAGGAGGAATCACGGAACCCATCGGTAAATTTATTGATTGTTTGACTAAGAGATTCACCCCCCTGCTTACGCATGTATGCAAGGACTCCTGGCACTTTCTGTGTGATTTTCCTACTACCAAGTTTTCTCCTGACCTGTTGCTGGTGACCATTAACATCAAGGATCTCTTTTCTAGCATTCCACATGATGAGGGTCTGGACTGGTTTGGTGAGTTTCTCACCAATGAAACCGATTTGAACAACAGACTAAGCAACTTGGTCATTGAATTCATGGAAATCGTATTATGTAACAACTTCATCTTTTTCAATGGAGAACTCTTCAAGCAAAGTAAAGGAGTAGCAATGGGGGAATCCTGTGCCACCTTTTACGCCAACGTGGTGCTTCACGTATGGGAGCACAAGTTTGTATTGATCCCCCCTTGGGAGCAACATCTACTACTCTACAGACATTACCTTGATGACATCTGCATCTTGTGGCAAGGGTCTGAGGATGAGCTTTTGAGTTTTTTTGCTCACATCAATGCAAGTACCAATTTTCTGCAGTTCACTCACTCCACCGATCCAGACCAATTGCATTATTTGGATGTCACCATATACAAAAATTACTTGGAGAACAGTTTTCAATCTAAGCTGTATCGAAAACCTACTTTTTCCAACTCTGTTCTGCACTTTGAGAGTGCACATCCTTTTTTCCAGAAAAAAGGCATTGTCAAAGGACAACTCATCAGGGCAAGCAGGATTTGCAGTGGACATGACGACTACATGGCAGAGGTCAGGTTTTTGGAAAGTCTGTTCTTAGAAAGGGGCTATCCTCTGGACCTCTTCAAAAGCCTGGTCGAGGAGGTAAATTCCAAAAGAGGAACTGTCTATCCACCCCTTCTGGGTAAGGGAACGGGCATACCAGCCAGCTCCGTTCCCGTTATCAACAATGAATTTAAGAACAGTTTTATCTACACCCACTCTTTGCACTCAAGGGAAATGGAGGAATCTGTAAGAAAGTACTGGCCTGTACTTGCCCTCTTTGAAGAGTTTAAGGGGCTATTGCCTGAACAACCTTCATTTGTAAGGAGAAGGGGTACCAATCTCAAGGAAATGTTTGAGAAAAAGCAGAACATTACAAGGAAAACTAACCCAGCAAGAAAGGGAACATTTAAATGTGGGGCATGTAGCCAATGCCATGCCATCTTGGAAGAAAAAAGTATCACCATTCCATCCAGAAGGTTTAAAATCTACCCTGCAGGCCATTTCACATGTGGTAGCAAGGGGGTGGTCTATTTAGGCTTCTGCACCACATGCAGCAGTTTCTATGTAGGCAAAACAGAAAGGGAATTCCGCAAGCGGATATACAAACATTTTTATGATATAAACAAAAAGAAGGAAACCAATGCTTTTTATAAGCACTCCCTGACCTGTCCAAACATAAAACTGAAATTTATGGTACTGGAGCAAGTTAAGCCTGATGCCAGGGGGGGTGATTGGGAATCAACTTTAGAATATCGAGAACTCCTCTGGCAATTAAAGTTAGATGCTGGGAGACCCCCTGGGCTTAACGGTTTGATCAGTATCAAGCCGCTATTGAAACTAAGAACAGCAAGACTTTAGTTTGACATTCCCCACACAATTACTTATGGCAAGTACTCATACACATGGGCATGATTTTCACTTAATGCTACACTATACAAAGTCTATGTTAAGGAAAGACCTATTGTACAGCATAGTTTAACTTGGTTAAGATATAGTGTTCTTTTTCCAGCAGGGTTGTCAACAAGACCAAGAAAAGGAAAATATTGTCATACCCATACTAGGCATTAGCCTTATATTATACTTACACGAACAACAGTTGGTACGTCAAGTCACTCCATCTTATTCCAATTTTCAAAAGAAGTGCAACTTTTTGCACAAAGCAAGTTTTATTACAAAAGTTAAACACTATGGAAACAGTGCACAATGTTTTGTTTATTTTTAAGCTATTAGCATTTTTAGTAGTGACAGATGCATTAATGCATTATTTTAAGCAATCTATTATATTTTTTTATATATTTTGTTTTAAAGGAATTTTTAAGCATGTGGAATAGTGCATAGTCTCTTTAAAATGTTAATTGGTAGTGCTTTCTAATTAACCTAGGATTTTCAAGGTATATAAGACACCTGATTCAACAGCATGGTGTCACTTGATAAAGCTCAGAATTCCTCTGAGCGAAAGTGCTTGTGTGTTATTATTCTGTGGTTCTGAATAAAGGAATTATTTGAATTTGTTTGGTGCCTACCTGGATTTACTGAATCTGCCTTGGTGAACTTACAACAAGCTGTTCCATTTCCTGGCTGTGTGTGCATTTACTTCCTGGTTTGGTTCTCTGCTGTTTGTTTGATTTTTTTATAACTCCTTGAAGGCTTTTTGCTGGGGAACTAGAGTACATTAAAGCTTAATTTTTAGTATCTGCAGCCTGTTGTTTTTTTTTTATTTAGAATCAGGTATTTGTCCTTTCCAGCAGTAGCAGGGTTTTGTTTATCTGAGAGAGTGGTAAATTGTCCTCTTTGAGTCTTACTGCATGTTATAGTCTTGATGCACTTGCTACTATGACATTAGAGCGTAAACCTAAATGAGAGACGTACCTCAAGACAGAAAATGCAGGAGGAAACAAATCATTAATTGCAACTTACCCATGGCAGCAGAGTTAGTCCTCTTACTACTTTTTTGCTAAAGTGCTTCATAACTGAGAAATGGATGCTTCCCACTTAAATATAAAAATGAAGCCTCTTGATAGGAAAAGTTAATAATATGAAGAGAGCAATGTCATGTATTTTCACACTGTATGGTCTCTTCCCAAAGTTTCAACTGTTTGGGAGAGAATTTCTGGAGATATTTATACAGCAACTAGATGGGACGTACCAGTTCAGGACATACCTATGATCTGGTTACTGGGTATGCTTCAACACAGATGTTTTTGTCTTTTAAACAAAAACACTATTGGAATAGATGTGTAATCTCCACTATTTAATTTTTGTAGTACTGAAATTTATTCCAGAGAACTTAACACCGGAGTTCCAAATGATGATCTGCTAATTAGCTAGACAAAAATATCGACTGAACTTTAAATATTCTTTTTTATTTAATAGATGCAGTGTAAATAAGTGATAACAACATAGTTTAATCTGTTTTATTAGAGTGTCTATTTAGATCTGAACTGTTACGAAGGTCCATCTTACCCTTTTTCCCCTTTGCAAAGTGTAATAATGAGCTAAAGTCGATCATGTCTGAAGTGTTTGCAATAGTGTATACTGTTGCAGTTATGTCTTTTTCATTCATGGTGCATCTTATGAGTTTTATATAATAAAGTTGTTTAAAAAAAAAAAAAGTAGGATTCTAGTTATAGAATAAGAGAATGAGTAATAAAATTGCAACCTGACTTTTACCTGCAGAAATGTTAACACACAATTATTGTTCCCAAGGCGTAGTACAGAAAGATGCAAATGCCAATTGTCATTAATATTATACACACACATGCATGCGCACACACACACACACACACACACACACACACACACACACACATACACACATATTCACGCATACCTATATATCTATAAATATATATATAACAGGAACAGGCAAGCAAAAACTGAGGGTAATGCTACTCAATGCTAGAAGTCTAAATCTCAAAATGCACTCACTCGAGGCACTCCTTAAAATGGAGAACATCGATATCTGTGCAGTGATGGAGACCTGGTTCAAGGCTCCAGAGAGCACCCCTGCACTACCAGGCTATAACTCATACCACTCTTTTCGGCCATGTAACCTGGACCGAAACACCAAAGGTGGAAGTGTGTCCATATTCATTAAGGATATCCACACCTCCACGCTAGTTGCTCAGCATAATGCATCCAAAGTTATCCAAGTGCAACTAACTTTGGGCAAAACTGCAATGCAAATTGTAGCTTGCTACAGATCACCCACCATGCCCCAGCATTCCCACTCCTCTTTTCTTGATGTACTGGAAAATATTAGGGTTCAACCAAACACCCTAATAATGGGCAACTTCAACTACCCCACCATTAACTTGGAAAACTACTCATGTACCAACTCCTTAGCTCAACGCTTTCTGGAATTCATAAACTCCAATGCCCTAGATCAACTTATCCACACACCCACCAGGGGCAACAATATCCTAGACCTAGTCATTACCAACATGAGTGACCAGTGTTCCACACCTGAAGTCAACTCCTCGTTGGTCCGATCCAACCATAAACTTATCACCCTTGATATCCACATCCCGCCCCCACCCCCCATTAAGGAAACCACAATAAAAAATTTCTCCAAAGCCAACTTCATGCTTCTTAAGACAGAAGTGGTGAACTTCATGACACCCATGCAGATGGACAATACAGTTACAACTGCTGAATCCTACACAAATGCACTCTATAAGCACTTACACGAGTGCATGGATTGTGCTATCCCAAACAGAACCAAGACGCTGTCCTCCAAAAAAAGGAAGCCAATCTCGTGGTCCCCTGCCATAAAGAAACTGTATAACAGAAGGAAGAAACTGTTGCAAAAGAGAGTAAAATGCCATGAGTGGAGGAGCTCCCTGGTCAGCCTCAGTAAGAAGCTGAGATCCCTTGTAAGATCCTCCAAAGCTAGCTATGAAAACAAAATCACCACTAAATCCAAAGACAACCACAAAGCATTCTATAGCTATGTCAAGAATCTAGATGGAAACACCCAGATCTGCTCTGAGTTACAGCAAAAAGGCATGAAAATTACAGAACCAACTGATATTGCCAACATCTTGGCAGATTGGTTCAGTGCTAATTTTACCCCCCTCTCACCCCCTAAAGGGCCCATATCTATACAGGAAGAATGCAGAGTCCCTGTAATCACAACTACACAGGTAAAAGCTGCACTCTCTAAAGCCAAAAACACAGCATCCATGGGACCGGACAACATCCCAGGCTGCGTTTTACATGAACTTCAGAACGAACTGGCTCCCCACTTAAGCACCATGTTCAATAATAGCCTCGCATCAGGCTTTGTGCCCACTGAATGGTGCACAGCAACAGTTATCCCACTCCACAAAGGGGAAGCCATCACTGATCCCGGGAACTATCGACTTAGCCTGACGAGCCTGGTCTGCAAGGCCATGGAACGTATCAACATGGAACTCATAAACAAAGACATTGGTAACCTCCAAACTCTGGATCCCACCCAGTTCGGGTTTGTGAAAGGCAGATCATGCCTCCTGAACCTGATCGACTTCTTTGAGGCAGTCACCAAAGCCGTGGATGAGGGTAAGGTTGTTCACACAGCCTATCTTGACCTCACCAAGGCTTTCGACTCCATCCCCCATTCTGGAATTATAGCTAAACTCACTAAACTAGGTATAAATCCCTATGTCACAAGACGGGGTGCCAACTGGCTCACTGACAGAACCCACACTATAAAAGTTGCAGACTCCAAATCTGACCTCAAAGCAGTGACAAGTGGAGTACCACAGGGTTCCATCTTGGGACCTCTCCTGTTTGGTATCTACTTCTCTGAAGTACAGGCTAACACAGAAGGCCTCTGGCTAATGAAGTTCGCAGATGACTGCAAACTAGGAGCCATAGTCAAGTCCCCAAATGATGTGGACATCCTACAGAAGGGCCTCACTGAGACAGATGCCTGGTATCAGAGCCATGGCCTCAAGCTCAATGCCAAAAAGTGCAGTGTCATCCCCTTTGGTAAAAACTCTGTACCCATGAACTACCACATAGGCAGCAATCTACTTAACACTGAATGCATGATAAGAGACCTTGGGACCCAGGTGGACAGTAGTCTCTCCTTTGATAGTCACATTGCCACAGTAGTCAGGAAGTCATTCTATGTGGCACACATCATAAAAGGGTTCTCATCCAGGAAAAAAGAGGTCATTGTTCCCCTCTACTCATCACTCATTAGACCCATTATAGAGTACAACGCCCCTTTTGGAATGTACCTCACAAGACATCTGCAGCAGATGGAAAGGCCACAGAAGTACCTCACAAAGAGGATTACTGGCCTCAAACAAACGCCCTACACTGACTGCCTCAAAAAGCTCCAGCTTCGCTCCATAACATATCGCCTACTCTGAGGTGATCTCTGCCTAACATATAAAGCTATGTCAAACCCAGAGCTGTTGGACATGCTACACCTAAAGAAATCCCAATCCTTCCGAGCTACATGCTCTAGGGACCTAAACTTTGTCACCACAATAAACAGGACACGCTGGAGGGATAGATTCCTGTCCCAGAGACTTCCTATACTCTGGAACAAGCTACCCATCTATGTCAAGCAAAGTTCTTTATTAGCACTCTTCAAGAAAAATCTTGATGAGTGGATGGGAAATAGGAAATACACCCCGGGGATCACTTCTGTGTCTCTGCTGGACAGTGGCACAGGAAAATAGTTTTCTTGGGTGGTGTCAACTATGGAACATTGCTGGCTAGGCTTACGTAGGCCCTTGGGCCGATAGCCTAGTACCTACCTATGAACCTATAATATATATGTGTGCGTGTGTGTGTGTGTGTGTGTGTGTGTGTGTGTGTGTGTGTGTGTGTGTGTGTGTGTGTGTGTCTGTGTGTGTGTGCGCGTGTATACCAACATGAGAAGTTATGCTTAAATACAATAATATGAGGGTTGATGGCAAACTTGGGATGTGTAAAACAGTGTATTAAGATCAGGCCTAAACAAAACATGCAACAGCTAGTTCTCTTCCATCATCATCATCTCTCATTGTCGGCATAATTACTAGAGGGACATACAAGCTTATGCAGTTATGACATGCTATATTGAAATTAGTTTGCGAAATCCTGCTTATAGGAGGTATTATTTCTTATAAATACTAAAAAAAAGCAAACAGATGGCAGTGGAAAGAATCTTCTATATGCAGTAAGAAAAGAAAGGGAGCCAATCGCAGCTGGAAAGTGTTATGCATATTCCCATACAGGTAATAACCTACTTGGCCAGCTAAAACATTTGTTATTTAAAGATCAGTTACAGCTGGTATGTCTAAATATTTATTTCATTTTTATTTTATTTTACATTTGTTTACCGGAATAGTAGACTGATCAGAACTATCCATTTGGAGGCACTGGCTGAGTGAAATAATTCACAATAAAAAAGTGTAACAGAGAACAGAGAAACAGTAAGCTGTACATATGAAAGCAGAACACAAATTAAAAACATATAACAAAAATTGCACAGTAGCAATTAATATATGTAGCAAGACATAGGAGAGACATGCCAATGTCACATGATCAAGTTTCGGGTTTTCATCATGGTGGAAATGCTGTGGGGTAATAACATTCACGACAGAGAGAGCAGGGGAGGTAGACCTAAGAGGTGCTAGTAGCTGAGAAAGAGATTAAAGTGAAAGGTTCAGAAGCCCTTGGGTGATATGGCCTGCTGTGTGGCACGAGCAGTTTGGTTTGGTGTGATTGTAGCTGGTGTATTTGGTGTAACATTTGGCAGACAGTAAGGGGAATGAGTCAGGTCGGAGATATTTGGAGATGAGAGTACCTTGGAGCAGGTCAACTCTGTGCTGTAGTGGGAGGTCTTCGGCTTTTTCTGACGGTGTGGCAGTGATGCCCATGGCAGGGTGAGTTAGTGATGAAGGAACAGAGCTTGTTCTAATAATCTGTAGTGTGGAGGAGCTTTTCTTACTGCCTGTAGCTATTATTGGGTATTCCATACTCAAGCTGGGCAGAGGGACTCCTTTTCCTGTAGTAAATATTATGACTAAATAGAAATAGGTGCAAAAGCATTTTTTTGCAATGCCCAACATTTGTTTTAAAATCACTTTATTCCTTGTTGTGGTCAGAAATGAATTTCTCTTATGATGGTTCAATTGTCAATGTGAATAACAGGGGAATTTCTCCCTCACTGACAAATGAGTGCACTCTGAATTGTGTGTGTGTGTGTGTGTGTGTGTGTGTGTGTGTGTGTGTGTGTGTGTGTTGGGGGGGCAAGCAGACAGTCAGGTTACTGGGGAAATTAGCTTTGCTTAGCTCAAGTGTGGCTGACACTCTTTAGAACAGGGCTGCCTCTCCATTTACAAATGATGACACTCTCAGCAGGGGAGAAGTATGCAGAAACCTAGTGGTGCAACTTGAGTAACACAGGATAAAGCATCACTGTTTAGGGAAACATCTTCCTCATTTGCAAATAATCATACTTTATATTGGTAAGGTGGTGTAGAAAGTATGGGGAAAACTGAATATGAATGTGCAAAGGGGTAGGCTGGATTAATGCTTCGTGTGAGTGCATTTGTGTGTCATTATTTGTGTATATACATGCACATGTACATATACAGGATACATGGTAAATAGTACATTAGTTTTAGATGAAACAGGAATAGATGAGTGTTTGTGATTGGCTTCCATCTTTCACTGAACAGTGCATACAGAATTCAGTGAAATTGTGGAATTATAATGTAAAAAATTAGATTTCTTTCAAGGTTGTGTGAACTTAGAGTTAATATATTTTCAGTTGTGGCGATGTGGGTTGTCCAAATACCCATGTGAGAAATGCAAGGGGTCATGCATCCTGCAAATGTACTTTTTGCTTTAGTCAACCTTTTGCATCACTGACTTAATACTTTCAGTTAAAGGCAAACTATAACTCCTAGATATTCATGCACGGGTGCTTGTTTAAGTGTGATAAGCTAGTAACCAACATTCTAATGTGTGCTCATTAGTTCGTGATTCCTAGATTATTGTTTTCAAAGACATGAGACTGTGGTATCACAGGGATTTCTCTTTTCACTGAAATGCATTGAACTTGGAGTTACTATATATAAGGAGCAGGGTGAGAGGCATATCCCCCTTGTTTAGCCCTCCTGTGGAATTGCTTTTTCTACAACTTTTAAGAGTTTCAAAAGTCCTTTCTGTCTACTTGCCGTATATTCAGAGATTACAAATACAAATGCTTCCACATGTAACTTAGTACACACACACACACACACACTGTAAACTATATTTGTGTGGAGAGAATGGCATCAGTTTAACTACTGAACTTTAAGGTGCAGATGCCAATATAATTTGGGCTTCTCATTTTCTTTATTATACCTAGTTCAAAACCAGTCTGCACAGGGACTACTGGATTAAATTCACCTGTTTTATTAAAATCAACTGTTGATTACTATTTTATTTATATTTTAGGAATGCTTTATCTGATCAAGATTCTGGAACATGTTTAACAAGGTTGGGAATTTGGGCAATCAGTCTTTGTCACATAGTTAGGCTTAAAGGTAATGATAAAACATGCACTAAAATTACCAGAACTGAAAATCCTTTATTTTTATTTTTTTTTTATTTATTTATCATTTGTTGACCGGGAAAGTCCGACTAGGTTCCACAGAGCCTGTTTTCAGCGGAGGCCCGGGGAGAAATGCTCCAGATACATGTCTTTGGAATGTGGGAGGAAACCGGAGTACCCGGAGGAAACCCACGCGAACACAGGGAGAACATGCAAACTCCACACAGAAGGCACCCCAGCCGAGAATCGAACCGGAGAACCTCTTGCTGTGAGGTGACAATGTTAACCACTGCACCTAAAAATGTTCAAGATTGAATTAGAACTTTCAGTCATTCTAGTAGTAAATATAACAAGGAATGATCAGATGATCAGATGATTGAACGTTGTTATATTGACCCCTAAATGTTGAAAATCCAAAACAGCGAACAACCAGAACAGCGATTTTTTTACCAGGGGGAAAAAAAATCACTGTTCCCCAAAAAAAAAAAAAAAAACACTAAACACTAAATAAAGTGAAAGGCTACACCCCCATCACACCCCTCAAACCTCCTACTTAAATATACAAACTCTGAGATCACACTACAGTGGAGGAAATGGCACAACCCGGACTGCCGGCCCAGGGATTTCTTTCCCTGGGAAAAAACTCGATGTTCAGGACATTTGCTATTTTGTTGGTTTGACATGTGTTCGCTCTAACAGCGTTCAAATTAATAATTTTTTTTGGGGGGGCATATTCAAAATGCTCTGGAACTCATATGATTTTGGATTAGGATATGTTGTTATTGTGAGCAAAAGAAGATAACAAGCATTTCATGCCTACTGTCATTTATGAGGTAATCATTAAGTCTGGTCCCAAGACTATTTCTGTGGACTATTGTTTTTTTAGTACTTGCATAATATTTCTGTTCTATTCCCCATATGACCTTTTAAACATTTCCATAGTTCCTTATATGTTAAAGAAGTGAATTAATAGCTGGTATTTATCTTTGATTTCCATTGGGTCTTCATCAGCATATTTTAACGACACAATGAAGATTACTCTTGTTTGAGACCTGCCTATTGTTACTACTATTTTACTATAAGCTCAATTATTAGTTTGGCAGAGCTGTATGATTTGAATTTCTGTACTTGTCTATTAGTGTAAGTTTGGTTAATGTTTTCCAACTGATGTAGGCTCTCCTGCCAAGAAAAGTAAAAGACATAAAAAAAATAAATAAATAAATAAAATCATTATGTGATAACATTTAATCCTGTTTTGAGACCACGGTCACAGACATTCAAAGCCATTTTCCTTATTGATTCCTCAAACATGGTGTAGAAGAATGAAGACCTGATTATGACTCAGCATGAAACAAAATAGGGGACCATGTGCTGGAGGATGGGATGGGAAGGGTAGAGGAGTGATAAGGCAACATCCAATCCATAGAAGAGGGACATGCATCTTAAAACAGACATACTATCTCTACAGTGGTTGGGAAATCTGATGAGAAGTATTTCCTTGAAATGGTATAAAGTTGCCCAAGAATTACATCACCAACAGGTATGAATGACATCACCTCACTGAGCCAATTGTATGCCCACCCCTTCAACAGTTCCAAGCATGCAAGGGAAAATACTAGGACTTGAACAAAATATGCATCTAATGGCCATATTACAGCAAGTTCTTAACTACGGTATTACATGTATTGTTATGAGATGGATGTTCACCAGCAAGAGTCATCAACTACTACCATCTCTGTTGGCATATAAGGATAAAACTTTGACTATGACTCATGTGACCAGAGTCCAATTATCAGCTTGGGGACCTCCTGGAATTTGCAGCTGATGGTGGTGGGACAAGAGATATGGCACTGCCAGCCTGTGTGTCTTCAGAGGGAAGGATTAGTACACTTGCCAGGGGTACACAGTGCAGAATTAAAAGGAACAATGAATCCTAGGGTGTCAGTGCAAGCATGAGGGGATACATCACTTACTATAGTGAATGATACATATAGTGCACACCAAACTCTGGATCATGCTACTGGGCATGAGACATAGAGTTAGGGATAACAATAAAAAAACCTTGATGGCTGCCTAAATGATAGCTTCTCTTTGTCACCTCTCATTGTCCACTGAAGGGGCAACAGATGGTTGGCATGCTAAAGTGGAGAAAAAAAATTAAAACAGACGTATCCATCACTGAAGCTCACATAAACTACCTGAAAAGTGAATGTGCTGCATTTACTCAGCAGATAAGGTAGACAAAAGCATACTTCATTAGAAAACATCTGGTTCTTCTTGCAGAAGGTGATGTAGATGTGTGTGGCACCATCTGCAAGTAACAGACCACTAAGATATGAGTAGCTAACCTTAGGGAACATAGTCTGTGTTATGCAGTCTGAATGGAGAGATGATAAAATCAGAAAGGAAAGGAGACTAGCATCACTGGAACTGAATTCATCCTCAAGTCTTAGTGAGTACCTTCATAAGGTTGACCCTGCTTTTACAAAATCTCACTAAGAAAACAGTGATATATAGACTGTATTTTATATAGCATATATCATGGACAGAAATAGGTAAAAAAATAAAAAAAGCAGCTGGGTGCACACATCTTAAGATAAAAAAGTGCTAATCCTGGTAGATGCACTGGTGCCAGGACTGAAAAAAATGACAGTGTAGAATCCTCAAGACAGAGAAGCATTACTACAGCGGAGTTAGGCCAGGGAAGAATGGCCTCTCTGTTGTAGAAGGCAGTAGTAGGCTACAAAAAACACAAAACCTGACAGGCCAGAAAAGGGCCATAAAGATGAGAGAGTAGACTAGTGAGGATAAGAAAGAAATGATGTATTGTTATAATTATGCAAGAATCCCAGAACTTCTGAATAGAAGAGATACAAATAGATTAAGAGAAAAAATCAGAGGAAAGAAACATAACTGCACAACAAAAAACTGTCAAAAGCTTCAAATGCAAATTTGTGTTCATTAATACAAGAGAGTCATGAAAAGTATTATAAAGACCAAGAAACCTTGGGATGTTTAGAAAAAGAAATGAATGAGAAAGTGCAAAAATATAACAAACAAAATATAGAGATTTTTTGAAAGGTATAAAAAAGAAACATGGACATGGAAAAGAAAGAAAGACAATACTGTCTTTCGGCTTTTCCTGGTTAGTGTTCGCCACAGCGGAACTCCGGTCCGCTAATGATTGGCAGTAGAGTTTTACGTGCTGGCTTGCCGGGCCTAATGCACAAACTTCAGCGAAGGAATGCCCATTCACGCATGTCGACACACAGAAGACACTCTAACTGAGAATCGAACGTGCAACGTCTAACTGTGAGACGACAATGCTACCGCAGCACCACCACCGCAGTAAAGATAATATGCTACAATATTTATACAAAGGAGAAAGCCAAACTAATCAATACAAAAAAACAGCAGCAAAGATATTTGAAGAGAAATACAGGCAAAGGCACTCAGATATGGAAAATTTCACAATACAAAAGATAAGATCACAAAGAGAGAACATAGAGCAGAAGATTACAAAAAAAGAAGTTAAACAAATATAAGCCGAAGTTATGGAATACCTGTGAAGTGAAGGATTGAGTGTAGAAAGTATAACACAGGTATGTCACACCATAATGGAACACTGAGTCCCCATATCTGAAGAAGAAATCTGGACATGGGAAAGAAAAGGAGATTTAATATGGGGCAATATCTATGCATAGGGGAAAGCAAAACTAATCAATACAAAAAGAGCAGCACCAAAGATATATGAAGGGAAATACAGAGAAAGGTATCCAGATATGGAACATTTAAAAACACAAAAAAATAAGAAAACAAAGGATGAAGAAGAAAAGTGGATTGAAATAGAAACCTGTGAAGTGAAGGATTTAGTGTAGAAAATTTCAACTCTGGTAACACCATACTATGATAGAACAACAGGTCCCCAAATTAAAAAGAAACTGGTGAAACAGGAAGCATCTGATCAGTAGCCATATGAAGACACTTTCAAGCCTTCAGTGGGAAACCAGTACAAAAGTTCAGTAGAAGATGCACAGCAAGGGAAGGAGCAGGAAACAGTGTGACAAGCCTGACACAGTCAATGCTGCTGATTGATAGGCCAGTGAGTTCCCATATGAAAGAACAATGGATGACACAGAATGAAGCTACAGGTAATATGTCACAGTAAGACATTTTAGAACTTTCAGTAGAGTACCAGCAGGAAATGGAGAATAAAGAATGTGCCCTCCGTTTAGAAGAAAAAAATCTATGAGTAGAGTTCCTTGATTTAATAGAGATGGATAGACATATTAAGATCAATGAAATAAATAGACTACAGAAAGTCAATAAGACCCAAATGATAAAAAATAAATGAACACGGCAACCAAGACTATTAACATAAATTAATGTGATATAACAGAAGTAAATAGACTATATTACTGTGCAGCTAAAGTAATAACAGATAATGTCTTACCACAAAAAGACAGGGCAATAAGGGTAAAGAAGGGGAGAAATCAAATGCCATCACGGAAGTATTGAATAAAGAAAAGTATAAAGCAACTAAGATAGGAAGCGTCACTGTGAGAAGACTATGAAAGAGGGAACAGATCAACAAAAATACTTAGAAAGATAGATGTGATAAAAGGGATTCCTATTACAAGAACGAGAGTTCACTACTTCGAACTTGTAATAGGAAGCCTCACTTCTGCAAAAGTTCACTTTAACGAAAGTGAACTTTTGCGTAAGTGCACTTCACAGAAAACACCGCAGCACAGTGGAGGACATAAAAAACAAACTATGTCCTCCACTACGGTGTGATAGTCATGGACCTTAGGGTTAGGGCATGGGTTAGGGTAAGGGGATAGTTAGTAAAGCTATCCTCTTACCCTAACACATGCCCTAACCCTAAGGTTCGTGACTATCGCACCATAGTGGAGGACATTACTATGTCCTTCACTGCGCTGCAGTCATCACGGACCTTAGGGTTAGGACACGGGTCATGGTAAGGGGATAGCCCTACAGGCTATCCCCTTACTATGACCTGTGCCCTAACCCTAAGGTACGTGAGTACTGCACGGAAGTTCAGTACAACACCCGTTTTTTGTACTGAACTTCGCGTAAGTGCACTTTCCCTGCAGTGAGCATTCCATGCACTATTTCAAATTAGTGAAAATTCAATCTAGTGTATGGAACCCGATAAAAGAGAGGAGTTTTAGAACAGACTAGGATCTGTTGTACACTATTGCAAATAATACACTAACGATATCAGCACAAGCAGAAAAAAACTTAGAAGATATGCAGATAAATATAAAAAGAAAAGTACAAAATAAGCAATTCACTGATGACCCAAAAAAGTGTTATAGAGAAGTGGGAAACAAAGCAAAAGAAATAGAAACACCAGCAAAAAAAGAAGAAACAGGAATATTTTAGAGAAATATCTATGAAGACCATGTGGAACATAAAGATGCTGACTGTATAGAATGGGTCTATATCACATCGTCGAACTTGTATAAGTTCGAACGATGTAATATCGAACCCAAAAGTCCGAAACGCAAAAATAGCGAAGCCACGGCACATCAATTTTTTTTCCCAGGGAAAAAAATCAGTGGGCCATTTTCAGGGCTTTGCTATTTCCTCCACTGTGGTTTGATCTCAGAGTTCATATATTTAAGTAGGCAGTGTGGGGGGCACAGTCCCCCACGTTGGGGGGTGTGGGGGCGAAGCCCCTTAACGTTAGTTTTAGTTTAAGTTTTATGTTTTTGTTTTTTTGTTTTTTTGTTAGGGAACAGTGATTTTGTTCTCTGGGAAAAAATCCCTGTTCAGTGTGTTCGTTTTTGTGCAGTTTCAGACTTTTGGGTTTGATATTACATTGTTCAAACTTATACAAGTTCGACAATGTGATATAGACCCATATAGAATTAGTAAAAGAAACAGTAGGATGGTCAAATGTACAGGATATGAAAAGGGATAAAGTAATGGCCAGAAAACTTGTTACAAAATTAAGAAATGCTCCTAATTGGAAAACACCAGGCCCAGATGTGGTACCTAACTTCTGGCTAAAGGTATTAACATCTTTACATGAAGATTTAACTCTGAGTAAGAACTACTTGTATGCATACCCTGTAAAGACACTGACCTGGTTAACAACAGAAAAAAATGATACTCCTCCTTAAGAGTGAACCTGCAAGCTGTCCCAAAAACTGCAGGGCAAAAACTTGCCTTCTGACAATTTCTAAACTATATACTGGAATTTGTTCTAACAGAATTTATAGTCATTTAGAAGAAAACTGAATCTTGGCAATAGAATAAAAGGTTAACAAAAGAAAGTCATAATGGAGAATTGCAAAAAGGGAAAGAATCAAAGTATGACATGGATAGATTACAAAAAAAAAAAAAACATTTGACAGCATCCCACATTCATGGGTTGAGTACTTACAGATGTATAAGATACACCCTACATCAATCCGTTGCATTACAGTGACCATGAAATAGTGACAAACCTCTTTGCAGCTAAGCCATGATAAAGGACAAATTCTTATCCTTGGACAAAAATTCAAGGGGGGTATTCTAGAGTGACTCTTCGTCACCTCTGCACTGTTGTCTTGCCCTTAACCCATTAGATTAAATCATGACTACAATTTGGCTCCCAGAAAACAACAAACTATAAAGATTCCTCATATCTTTTTTTGTGGATGATTTAAAATTGTGTAGTTCATCAGATTATGAGCTGAAAGCACAAGTGGAAGTGGCCAAAACTTTCTCAGATGATTTAAGAATGTAATTTGCTCTTGATAAATGTGCAAAAGCAACATTTAAAGCAGGACAGCTCAGCATCATGAAAATATTAGTCTGCAACAGGAGTGTGATATAACAGAGCTTTAGCAGGAGAGACTATATAAACATCTGGGAAATGATTAATGATCAAAAATAAAACATGAACAAATGTCAACAAAACTCAGCAAGAAATATTTTTGAAAACTAAAATTAACATAGAAAATAGCCCTGCATCTAGGAACAAAGTCCAAGCGATAAAACAATTTGTAGTTCCTGTTCTAACTTACAGTTTGGGGATGATCGAATGGCCCCAAAAGATACTGAATCAGTTGGACAGGAAAACAAGAAAAATGCTTCATGCTTATCATATCATATATAAAAATAAATGTATAATAAGATTATATATTCCTCGTCCTGAAGGAGGTATGGTTCTCCTCACAATTGATTGCATGTATAGATCAGCAATCGTAGGACTGCATACATTACTCACCAGATCCAAACATAGTGAATGTTTTGAAATATGAAGAGATCAAATCTAAGATGACTTGCTTGTTTAGTTTAGAAGAAGCATATCATTGTCAGTCAGGAATGGAAACCAAACCAGTAGATAAAAATCAGGCAGCAAGTGACTGTGCCAAAAAACATAAGAAAGTATATAAGAAGGAGAATTGGATGAGAAGGCAAGAAATATGGAAAAGGCATAAATATAGATGCAAGTACAGAAAACTCCTCGAACAACCTCATGTTGATCACGACCTGATGCAGGAATGGTTAAGGGGAGGTGACTTTAATCCAAAATATGAAAGGTTAATATTAACAGCCCAAGACAGTGGACTACATACACATTGGCTTACAAAGTCCATTTATCATGTGAGAGAAAAAGACAAATGCAGGTTCTATAAAACAAAACGGGAAACAATTGCCCATCTTGTTGCTGGGTGTGATATACTAATGGCAGATGGCCTGTATACTAAACAGCATAATAATGTGGCAAGATTGTTGCATTGGGGTTGTGCAAACATTACAAAACTGAAGTAGCTGAGAAGCACTGCAAACATGAACCACAAAGTATTGTAGAAAATGATGAAGTTTATATTATGTGGGGTCACCCATTGCCAACGGTTAAAAAAATCGATACGAGAAAACCAGATATATTTGTCCATGAAAAGAAGACAAAAGTAGCACTGATCACTGAAATCTCTACACCCAGTGATTACAGTGTCTCATGTATAGCGAGACACAAAGTCATAAAATGCCAGGATTTGCAGGCAGAAATGAGGGCAATGTGTAAGAAGGATAAACAGATAATTCCAATAGTAGCAGGAATAATGGGTCTCATAAAATAAAAAATTACAGACTTATTTACATATGCTACCGATACATGTAGCTCCCTATGAATTACAAAAGGAATCATGTTTGAGCAGATTGCTGGTGTTATGAAGAGCACTTTTGGTTAGCATCAGAGACTGAAATTACACTAATTTCAGGAACTTGAATAATACTTTGACTTAGGAAGGGTCCATTCCTGTCATGGTATTAGATACCTAAAATACTTGGTGAAATTAAACTATGGAAAAATTAAGCAAGAAGGTCACAATTCACTGTGTCTCTTGGCCCATTTAAGACACTGTGATGAACTTTTCTAATACTTTGCAATGGAACTTCACAGAGGTGCACCTGTGCAGATGACATAGTTATAGCACACATACCACACACACCTTAATACTGCACCTGTCCTATGGCACATAGCTATGCATGGTCCCAATGATCTGTAGGCACACTCTCTATCCAAATGCATCTCCAGATGATTATCGGTCTCCTTGCTAAGTCTGTTATGTGCCACATCACATTTAGTGACTATAAATCCTCCCTCCCACAACAGAACATCCCCTGCTATGTCATGTGGAGAACTGACCAACAATAATCTTTCTATGTAATGATCTGTCTTGCGATAACCCTCCTGAAATGGTTCATGTCAACTCACAAGGAGAAAGCATGTCCATAGACAAGGCATTGGAGCAAATGGGCAGCTGACATATAGGAGCAAAACATATTAAATGCCTTTTGAAATAAACTGAAAAGTATTTTGTGCAGTTGTGCCCCCTAAAAGATTACATGCCACATATCTATTTAGTTACTTTTTATCCACAAGCTTTACTAATATATATAACATTTCAATTAATCTCCAAACAAGATCTTACCATACGGTGACATTACTGCAGGAAAATAATGCTTTGTGGAGGGTATATGCAATGATGTCATGAAAAAATACTAAGTGATGGCAAAAGTACATATTTAGTTGCAGTTACAGATGGTAAAATGTCAGCATCGATTTCCATGCAGTCTAAAGATCAAAACCTGATGTGCTATTTAACTTTGTTCCATCTCTAAGTCATAATCATTTTGCAACTTACAAAATGTGTTCTAACAGTAGTTATTTCTACTCCATGGCTTTTGAAAGTATATATTCATTTGGGAAAAACCTGCAGCTCATAACCATGCAAATAAACAGAAACCTAGTCTGTGCCAAAACCAGCATATGCTGTAACATTTTACAATTCCCAACTCAGTAATACTATTTTGATTGTTAATTAATACAAACAGCTTGCTGTTTAAAGTAATACATAATGACATTCAAGTGTTCAGATGGCTTAAAACAAATGGAACAATTAGAGAGGAAGCAAGATCTGAAAATATAGCAGATAGCTGGAATTAGATTATATTTATACTAGCGTTTACATAATGACTGTGATGCATTGTAGCAGTGGTGGCCATTGAGTATGCATTAATTATAAAACAATAGAATTTACATTACAACTTAATCAATTAATATATTCTGTATGTTACAAGAAAGGTTAGAAATCATAGCTTCAAAAAATTTGCTTTATAACACTTTTCTCTCATTACTCTAAACACATACTTATTCAATCTCACAAGTTTTCTCCCTCTGAATTTGTAAATTTTATATTTCCTCTCATATTTTATTTTCCAAAACCAACATCCCTACCAATGGCTTTCTCAACAGAAGTCATTTGGCCACTTTTATCTGAGTAGAATGACTGTTACTGATACAACCAGATGAGTGTACTGGGGTACCATATAATGATAACCTTTGTTTCATTCAGGTATGACTGTGTCTCACATAACACACACACATCATACTCTGTATATGACTTGGCATTGCAGCAACACATTGCACTCAACATTTTTGAAATGGATATTATTCATACCACATTAATTGTCTCTTGGCTTTCTCTGTGTAGTGGAAGCAGTAATGTAACAAACACACTTTTACATATTACCCACACCCGCTAAATGTTAAGGGCCCTATAATGTTATGCAGTCTCTCACCACTCTAATGTTTAACAGAATAAAGTCTGTTTATCTCTTTTTCTTTTCTGATATAATTTGAGGATATGCAATGCATTCATGCTACAAAAATTACTTTTCTAGATGCTGTGTTCAGACTCAAAAAACTTTATAGACAGCATGTTCCTGTAACGCAGGGTAGAAGTTTCCAGTAAATTTGCTGTCTAGATAAAGTTATACTACCAAAGTGAGACAATGCAGCTATTTAATGAAATCTATCTTACCCAGGTGATGTGTCTTGACACAAATAGCTTAGCTCATAACAGGTATAATGCTGTCTTTTGCCATTCAGAACAGACCTGCAAGATTAATGAGTTATATCCACCTCTGTATTTACTGTCTGCCTGTGACTGACTAAGACGTGAAGCTTTGTGGTGTAATTGGGCTAGATTCCTTCTTTAATGTAATTTATGAAATAATTAACCTAGATTTGGATACCATGAAATATCTGAGACTTCCCCTCAATTATTTCAGCACTGTGTTACTTGAAGTAAAATATTACATATTATTTTAGCATGCAGAAATGTGTTGTTATTGCTGTTTTTCTTTGTTCTTTTGCGAACTATTACCATGGAATAGTATTGCCTATAAAAGGATACCACATAATAAAATATATCTACATCAAGTTTAACAGACTTTTATGTCATTATATGAATATCCCAGATTAATTATTTTGTGTTTTTTAATGCATCAATATATCCAGTGCTTTTCTAACACATACGTATACTTAATTGTTTTACAAAACAGAAAAGTATATCAGCAGTTGAAAGACTGATAGAATGGTTATAAAATGTCAGGTAGACAAACACAGAAAATGACAGATAACATTTAAAGTACACTATTAGAATGCCTTATTATGTTTAATTCTAATGGTAACATATAGCTAAACTAAAGAACATAATAGTATTTCCTATACATATATGAACAAAGAGAAGTAATATATTCATATTATATGAGTCTTCCTTGATGCTTTTAACAACTCTCTCTACTAGAATAAATTGTACTTATAAATGCTTAAATGAAAGATATTCCACCAGATTTACTATCCTTCCATGCAGGACTAGCTTAGTCCTGCATGGAAGCAGCCGTTTAGGAGCATGACGGCAGCACGCCATGCATATTAATGAAGGTACGCTGCCTGAGCTCTTAATCATACACAGAGCATGTAAGAGTGCAGGGGGCATGTCTGAGAGCAGAGCTCTCAGAATATACACACCCCTGCAATGAAGAACAGCAGACAGGTCCAAAAAAATTGAGAGAGACAGCTCGTAGATGTATACATACCCCCAGCAACATCTCCCCATGTGTACAAGAGCAATAGTTAAAACAACAAATATAAAGATTTTTTATGAAACAGATGAAATTTAACCATATGTGCATGGGTTTTCCCATCGCTTAGCTATGGTTAATGCAGCTTAAATGGCACAAGAGGATAAAAAGCAAGATATATGCAAATGAAGCAATACAGCAATAGTGTAGTGGGCAGAGCATTCACCTTACAAGCAGTCATCCCCGGTTCGAGTCCAACTACAGCACAATCCATTTTCCATGTCAAACCACTTTATTCACCAATATTTTTAGCTGAATAACCTACAAAATAACATATATTTCAGAACTGGAGTACTGCAATAAATGCAGATGTGAGGTGTCAGTGTCATAATGTTGCAATATCCACAGATAATCACATGTGTCCCATACAGTCTATATACATAGGCATCAGGGATACAAATGTAAGGTAAAATGTGTAATGAATGATAACTCCATACAGCTTCTAAATCCCCCGCCTTCCAAAGAACCATTAGACATTACTGTCTAAATTAGTGCAGTGGTAAGCAGGAGTAAGCAAGTGTACGCATAATTAAGCAGTAGTAAGTGGGAGTAAGCATATATATAAGCACTAGTAAGCGGGTTTAAGCTCGTTTGCATGGGGCTAAGCAATCCGCACACAGGTTAAGCAATATTGAAGCTAACTCTCTGTAAACATATGCAACCAGCAGTTAGCAATGCTTACCTTCGCCAAACCCATGCAAACCCTCTTAAAGGTGCCTTAATCACTCTGTATGCAACACCCGGTGTTGTGGCCAGAAACAAAATAAACAGCCTTTGCAGGTCTTGAAGACAGTACACTATAGCCACAGTAGTTAACCACTAAGCCATCACAGCAGTACATAAAATTGAGGTATCACCAAGCAAATCCTCACTATAGTAAAATCAAACTGAACATGCAAAAGGAATCTATATACAGTCTTATGTTCTATAACCTACTTGTATCTTTCGGCTTTTCCCAGTTAGGGGTCGCCACAGTGGAACTCCGGTCCGCTAATGATTGGCAGTAGATTTTTACATACCGAGTTGCCAGCCCTGACACACAACCTTCAACGAAGGTACGCCCATTCACGCATGTCTCCACACAGGAGACGCTTTAGCTGAGAATCGAACAGGACAATGTCTTACTGTTAGGCGACAACGCTACCGCAGCACCACCGTTCTATAACCTACTACATAACATAAATATGTGAAATGGAGTACTGCAGTAAGCCCAAATGTGAGGTGTAATTGTAATAAAGTGTTGAAATCCCCTAATAAACACAAGGACCCCATACAGTGTACGTACACATGAATCATGGGTACCAGACATATATATAACATGTAATGAATAATAAATCAATGCCAAAAAGCAAATATAATGCAAAGTAAATATTAAGCAACACTAAGCATTGCACAGGCCAGCTTAATAAGTGTAAGCTAACTCAAGTTGCCCATTGGTATACCCCTTTAAACAATGCCAACCTTAGGAAAGCAGGTTTGCCCATAGCTCAGCTTTTCAAAACCGTCCAATCATGGCAAAGTGTGGGAAATTTGCCCTATTTAAACCCAACAAGCAGGAATACATCTCATAATTGGTTGTAGCTTCCCCTTGCAGGCACCATGTCTGGAATGGGAGAGGGAGTGCACTTTTGGGCACAGCGCTAGGGCATCCAGGAGTCCAGAGTCATGACAGGATTCTTGTCAAAGACCATGAGCAGAGACTGATGCAGGGCCAGTACCAGGGTTCCCAATATAAAGCGGAAGCCTGGGACCTTCTTGCCCATGACCTCACCAGTGCCACTGGCATACCCCGAACTGGTGAGCAGGTCAGGCATCACTATGCCGACTTGAAGCAGTGAAAGGGGGAATCTCTTGGAGCAGTGAATTCAAGAGGCTAGGATGGCAGGGGTGGTCCCAACTGTGTGTAAGTATCACTCCACTGCCTGTTTAATAATTGCCAGCTCATATATATTATGGATAGGTATGGCTAAATATTCATCTTATGTCCTTCACAGTGGCAAGTGATTAGGCTGTGAACCAGGAGGCCCATGGATGTCACTTAGACAGGTTGCGATGCAAGGCAGGTTAGTAATACTCTTGCATGTACTGTCACAGGAAATAAATCTAACAGTATTACTAAGTTAATTGCCTGTATAAAACCTGTACTGTTTAAGGCAAGTACTGCATACACCAGAGAATATGGCAGGAAGAGTCTCATATAGGTTGTATGTAAATAAAAGCATAATAGCCTGACAATGAAGGTCTAACTGCTGTACTGCATGTGTTTACTCTGGTATCATATGGTAATGTAGATTTGCAATCACTTAATAGTACTGTTGTATTAAGCACTGTTACCCACACTGTGCAACATAAATAAAAAAATGTGTAGGAATGTCTGTATATGACTGGTGTAATCCCCAGAGGTCAGCTAGTACAACTGAGAGAGACATAGATAGAAAACAGTGAAAAAACAGACAACAAAATCCAAATAGCACATGCAACTCAGACATGAACTGTTGTATTTTTAGCACACAAATCCATGGTTGGAATCCTGGGAGTGGTAGTAGTCTGCATACAGAATCAGACCCCACAACTGCACAGATATGTCCAGAATGTCCAGAAAATTGGCCTGTATCTGCTGCCTGTCACTGTGTCCCCCTGGGAAATCAGTGGGATGATCCCAGACGTATAGTCTGCAAACAAGAAATACAACTGATTGTCACACATCTATAAGAACAAACCTGTCACTCTAGCAACTCCCCAAACTAAAATGAAAACAAGCACGGTAGCAAACGAAGCAGCAAGCCAAAATTCCTTCAATCCAAAAGTTTATTGTAAGCGCTTTCGGCTGTGTTACTCAGCCTTCATCAGACAAAGTGAATCACAAAGGAATTAGCTTATATAGCATATCCTTAATTGATTAATTAATAAATGACTCATTCAATTATTTACTACATTTATAACTTAAAATAATACTGAATATGGTATATAAAATTGTCACCATTACAATTTAAAATTAAAAAATTACTTATACATATATTAACTACCAACTAGTGATACCATTATATATTAATTAAATGTATTCATATATAAATTTTCATTTATAAATTTTAGATGCATTTGTATATATTTTAAACATACATTAATGATGAACCCATATCAAATACATATAAAAAACACAATATTAATAATAACTGATATAATATATGCAATATATGACACAATAAATTACCTATTCAAAGCCTTCAATTTTAATACACTAGATATAGATATAGAATCATTTATACCAGGAATTTGTGTGGCATTGCAAAAGACTTGCCACCAATATTCTTTTGATTCTAAAATTATTTTCCACGGGCCTTTTCTAGGAGATGGCAGTACTTGCTCAAGAACTATGAATTTAAATTTATGAGTAGAATGTTGAGCGATGTGTCTATAAAGTGCATTATATTCTAATTGTTTATTAATGTCATATACATGTTCATATATACGTTGTCTTAACTTGCGCTCTGTTTTACCTATATAATAGGCAGAGCATTCCATGCATAGAGCTGCATAAACAATCCCAGCAGTATTACAATTATATTTTCCTTTTATTCTTATGTTATTACCATTAATATTAATTTGATCTGTTTCTAAGATATATGTGCAATATTTACACATATTACATTTTCTCATACAAGTATTACTGCTATTAGTTTTTTGTGGATTTTTTTGACACCAATCTTTAAGGTTTTTATCCCTTTTATATATAATAGTTGGTGTATTACCCAACAAGTTCCTTAATTGTTTATCTCCTTTTATAAGAGTCCAATTTTTCATAACCAAATTTTTAATATGTTCTGAATCTTGAGTATAGGTGGTAATGAAGGCATTATTAGTGCCATTAGATGAACTTGTTATTACCTCTCTATTCAAATTAGTTTTTCTTGGTATGGATACTTGCTGAGTTTCATGGGGTTCCATAACCTCAGTTAACCTTAACAAGGGTTTATAAAACCCATTTTTTCTTTTCATTGTTACTTCTTTTACTATACCATCCACAAACCAACTTGGATATTGTCTATTTAAAAACATATTGGCTATATACTCACATTCTGCTTCAAATTCATCATAAACTGTAACCATACGGGCAGCACGTACTAATTGCCCTTTTAGTACAGCTTTTTTAACATGATATGGATGATGACTTTGAAAGTGCAGAAATTTATTTGAATAAGTTTTTTTGCGATGAATGGTCACTTTCAGTTTTTTATATATAAATTCTTTTTGCAAACAAACATCCAAATAAGCTATCATGTCCCTACTATATTGATATGTAAATTTTAAAAATTCAGTAGTACCATTTATATATGTTAAAAATTCTTCTATTGACTGTATAGTTCCTTCCCATATAAAAAATAAATCGTCCAAAAATCTACTGTACATTTTAATGTGCTTCATAAACATTGATGGAAACAAATATCTATGTTCCCATACAGCCATCACTACATTTGCATATAATGTGCCAACTGGTGAGCCCATAGCTACCCCTTGTATTTGCTTGAAATATTGACCATCATGATAGATATAATTATTAGACAAAACCAAATCCAATAAATCTGTCAATGTATTGAGTTCTTCTTGCATAATAGGTGAAATTTCAAAGAAAAATTCAGTGAACCAAGCTATACCCAATTCCTGCGGTATACAGGTAAAAAGATCTTTTACATCCACTGTAAGGAGTATGAGTTCATCTAAATTATCTATAATAACATCATTGACTTTTGTTAGAAAATGCCAAGAATCCCGAGAAATGTACTCAAATGTATTGAGTTTATGCTTCAACTTTTTGTCTATAAATTTTGCGATGTAATATGTTTTTGAACCACCAGCATCTACTATTGGTCGAATTGGTGGGTCTTGCAGATTTTTATGCAACTTTAACTGTCCAAACATAACTGGAATTCTGGGATTTTCCATAGTCATATATGCAAGTGCCTCTTTTGTTATTTGGCCTTGCCACAACATATCTTCAAGGATATATTCAATCCTTGAATAAGAAATATTAATTTCATTGATGGGTGCTTCAATATAGGCATCACCATACAGAATTTGTACTAATTTCTGGTTATAATCAAAAACATTCATAATAATCAAGCCCCCACCTTTATCAGGTTGCATGATACGAACTTCATTATTCATTTTTATATCATCAAGCATTTTCCTTTCTACATGTGAAAAATTATTTGTATTATATATACTTTTACTTTCATTATTGACATAATATGATGGTCCTTGCTTTTTGCTCAAATGATACCTAAAATCTATTTCACATGACTCCTCAAACAATTTCAATTTTGGATGAAGGGGAGGATTAATTATACTAGGAACTCGTAAAAAATCATAAGCATTACTTGGCATATGTTCATATAGAACAGACAAATTTAACTTCCTAGTAAAGAGTTTTAACTCCGTTATTAAATCAGTAATGTTTGCCCTTTTTCTAGGAACATATACCATATAAGCATACCTTTACTGAAGACATTAGCATGCTCAATGGTAATATCAGCTTCGCTATAATTGTAAATATAATAATCGCCAGTATTGCTGGTGATGAGTTTAAATTTACTCTCACCTTCTACATAGCTAAAGTCCTCAGAAACAGTTTGTACTATCGGTTGTAAGTGTTCCTTGAATCCGTTCTCTGCCTTCTCCACTCTCTCGTACTGTTGTTCCTGGCTTTGTAGCCTTCTTTGTTTCGAAGACGTTCGGAGCGTCGAGGAACATTGTCCTCTAAAGGGAATTGTTGCTGGTTGTGTTCACTGCTGTATGCTTCAACGCCATTGCCATCAGAAACAAAACTCCCCAAACTGTTATGAGAGTAATAAGCCAAGTATGTCTCATCTACCCCACCATGTTGTCAAGCTGTGACCAGAGTGTATACAGTAGCAGAGTGAGATGTAAGTGCATAATACTAATGTGAAATCTGGTACTTTGTCTGGCAACATTCAAATAGTGCTAACAAAAACTGCTCCCACAGGTCCATCAGATACAAACACTGTGCCCAGAAATAAAAGAGTGATACCCTGCACTGGTACTGTTTACTTTGGTATTGTATGGCATTTTTAGTGTTGCAGTTGCTCTGAATAATAAGGTATTACTCATCACTGTCTCCCTGTGCTACATAATCTAACTATCTGAAGAGTGCAATATTTTATTTATTTATTTTATTTAACATTTGTTAAATGGGAAAGTCCGACTTGGAATGAAGCCAATTTTCAGTGGAGGCCCGGGGAGAAATGCTCCAATTGTCTACATATGTCCCGGTTCACCTGCATGTGATAAAGACATGGCCAGAGTCCATGCAAAAAGAGATGATCAGGTATGTGCATAACATCAACCTGGAATCTGGGATCATGTGTAGAAACAGGTAGTCAGTGTTAACAAACAATTCCTCCACAGGTATACTAGGTAAGAGGTGTAGGTAAAACCAGTCCATGTATATAGTTGTTGACAGCCATATCACTGTCCAAACTAAGGCAATAGGGTAGTGTAGTAATACTTGTAAGGTACAGATAACAGCACTGACTAGGAAAGTAATGTGAACTACAGGAATATACTAGTTGTTAATTGATATCTTTCTCTCCCCCCTACCATATCTCCAACAATACACTAAATACCCAACTCAATTGGTACATGATGACTTCACTGTAATGTTGGGACATATGTCCTCTTGTTTGATAATTATTTAAATCTGTTTCTATGCATGTGCTATGTTGAAATGGTGGCATGGTGCCATCAATGTACCTGCATGCTGTTGTTATTACCACTGTGGTCCCATATATGCATGTGTTCTGTTTGCTATGCAACTGTTCGATATCTGGTGTCTGGGTTAATAGGAATATCTATGCATGCTGTTATACCTAATCCTGGAATGTGTTGACTATTACTAACCTACATATGTTGATAAAACATAAACAGCATAGCATGTATGGGAATGCGGGTCCCAGCGGACCCACCTGTCCCACCTCAACTATGGCACTGAGTACCAGCACATCTGGGGCCCAATCCGGGACCTCCTCATCCATTGGTCCTGCATCACCTTTGAATGCATAGCAAGCTCCGCAGGGAAACCAGAGTTCTGCTACGCCAGCTTGAGGCCACATGATGTGACTAGAGAGTCACCTGGCACTCCAACTCAGCCCCCAGTAGAGCCACCTTTGGGGCTGTGAAGGTGCAGTGGTGACTGCCCATGGGTAGGGACCTCAGTCCCACTGTTTCAACTAGGGTGCTCATTGGCTTCCAATTTTCCAGCACCCCTCCTCATCAAGGTATTTACCCCCCACATGTGTCATATACCACGCCTGTATGCATCTTGTCTGTCTTGACTGTTAACCTACCCAACCTACTTCCCGAAATATATCTACTATCCCTCCCCAACATCCCACTCTCACCTGAAAAAAAGGGCAATTTGTTCCCAAAAAAAAAAAATCATGCCCCATACATAGCTGTCCATTTCGCACACGTGTCCACTGGACACATGTAATCTGGTCTAATTGGCATCACAACATATTATTGTTGTCCTCACCCCTCTCTCAGGGATTTGAGTGTCTAAATATACCTCCAAATTCAGTGTTTATGCACAGCTGTTGCTGTAGAAGAAATGGGCAGCTATGGACCTTCCCTACACACTTCCTGCACATCCCTAGCTATTTTCCCTATTGTCTTTCCCTCTTTGTGCCCCTTTTTCACCACTTTCCTATCAACCCTTTTTTTCTTTTCTTTTAAAGAAATTAGCACAGAGGTAAGTGGGAGTAAGCACTTTTAAGCAGCAGTACGCAAGTTTAAGCCTGTCTGCTCGGGGGTAAGCAATGCCTACACAGTTTAAGCAATTAAGAAGCTAAATCAGTATAAGAAATTGTAATCAGAAGTTAGCAGTGCTTACCTCCACGCAAACCCGCGCAAACCTACTTACAACTACTTAAAAGTACCTTAATCATTCTGTATCCAACAGACCTTGTTCTGCCCAGCAACAAAATAAGTAGCCTCTGCAAGACTCAAACCCAGGACCCTGCACACCATAGCCAAATAATTTACCACTAAGCCATGCCAGATATGCATAACCCTGATGTTTTCACAAACATATCATCCAGCACAGTCATTCAACAATACAGGAAATGTATTTAAACATGTAGATGTATGTGTCTGTATATATATTTATATCTTAATAGATATAACATATCTATATATGCATATATATATATATATATATATATATATATATATATATATATATATATATATATATATATATATATATATATATATATATATATATATATATATATATATATATATATATATATATATATATATATATATATATATATATATATATATATATATATATATCTATATATCTATATATATATATATATATATATATATATATATATATATATATATATATATATATATATATATATATGCATCTATAGATATATATGTCTACATCTATATGCATATATATATATATATATATATATATACAGCAATAGATATATATATATATATATATATATATATATATATATATATATATATATATATGTATATGTATATATATATATATATATATATATATATGTATATATATATATGTAAGCATAAATATATATCTATATATGTATATACAGACATATATCTATAGCTATATAAGAGAACATAAAAACATATATGTCCACATGCACTGTTAATGGGGGATGAGTGGGCCCACAGCCAAAAATGTCTGCCCGGCAATACAGTACCAGCTGTTGCAAATCCCATAACCAGGACCTGACACAACATGGGCACAAGATGTTAACATTACTCCATCCCACCTGTACGTTGTCAGGCTGGTATAAGTAACATAATATGCAGTACAGTCTGGCTACCATAGAGAATGTACAATGTGGAAGCAATCAACATTACTAAGATACATATATATACAGAAACATATATGCAGATACATATATATATATATATATATATATATATATATATATATATATAGATATAGATATATATATATATAGATATAGATATGTAACTACACATACACACACAGAGATATGTATAGGAAGATATATATGTAGAAGGTGCCCACAATAGGGAATACCCACTATGCCTACAGTTGACACCTTACCAACTGGACACTGTATGAGCCACACATACAAATGACAATTGTTGCCTGCAACATATACCCACAGAGAGGTCAAAGGCTATAACACCACACACAGGTTTCCATACATGGGAAAACTTTATTTGTGTACTATTACAGTTGTATATGCCATGTCATATAGCTGTTTAGACTCTGACATACATATAAACAGACTAATGCAACTGTGAAACAGTTATATTAATACAGTAGTCTGGAAAGGTTTACATATGTTACTGTCCAGGCCGAGGCCTTCAAGTAATACAATAATAAAGACAGACTGGGCCACAGGATAACAATCAGTCAACAGTAAGTAATGCAGATGTATAGTCCAGCAGCCTCTCTCTCTCTCTACACTCTGTGCACAATTCCCTAGGGGGTAAGGACCTCAGATGACATAATGGGATGTATCTGTTACATAACAAGGTATAACTGACACCAACCCAATCACACTGACAAACAGAACAGTCTGTATGGCAAGAAGCAGTAGGCCTGCATTTACCCAAGGTGCATTGTATGGTAATGTACATCCAGATACCCTAAGGCAGCCTACCCCTGATACCCCCACATGTTGTAACAGCCTAGGTTAGTTATGGTGAACTCTCCCCCCCCCATAGACTGACATACAGGGTCATATACCACTGTTACATACATTGGCCTCTTGAGTGCATAAAGGCACACATGTATTGTGTAGATGAAGGCCACACATATATGGACCCAACCCCACAATATGTGTGGGGGCCACAACAGCAGTGGACTGATGGCAGGAATGGCAGCATGACATATTCCCAGCCCACTACATAGCAACCCCAGGCAGCATGTCATATGGACAAAACCTGGTATGTAGGTGGAGGACAGAGGCTGGAACACAGGCCCATATGTGAAATACTGTTGTCATACACTAAGCAAGTCACTGGTGTTACAGAACTGACTGCAACATACCCTTAGTCAGGCATATGAAGTTAGAAACACAAATGGATGTAGCCATGTACTGATGCACTCAACACACACACACTGCCAGTGATATATCTGGCACAAGATCTGTGTGGTGGACAGACAAAATATAACAGGCACACCTCTGGCCATCAAGTGGATAGACCTACAGCTGAGAGCTATGCAGACAGACTGTATTCCATGTTAAACTAGTATGTACACACAAACCCTGTAACACCAGTGCTATACAATGCATACAACAACACTACTCACACTCTGTCTGTATATCTGGAACCCCATACAAATATGCAGCTGGCCTGAGTGCGCAAGTTCTCTTGTAAGAGGTATTGCTACCTGCTGTCTGTAACAGTGCTGCCCACACACAGGAAGGATGTCCACCATATAAGAAAGGTAAAGGGACCATGCACACATGATGTAGGGATTTATAGTAGTGGGTTGCCATGACAGTGGTAATTGGAAGTACTACACAGAATGCTGCATGCAAGTAGCAAGTGGAGGACAGAGATTGGTGCAGAGGCCATCACCTGATCATGTGCATCACCTACAAAAGCCATGCTGCAATCTATCCAAAGCAGCTCAATCCATTTACTGGAGAGAGACCATGACAGAGAGAGACAGAGTGAAAGGAAACAAAAAAAAACAACAGAAAAGAAAAAACATCCATCCAGCAAACTATCAAGGAGAGACATCATTCCTGCAACAGGTATGTGAAGTATATATGCATGTAATTGACTGTAGTACTAGGTCCATAATAATGGGATAGATGATGTGGAATGATTTTTATGTGACATCAGGTGTTGTTGTAATGATGTTCAGTTGAACAACTGCTAAGGACAATAGAGTCTTTTCCTGTGGGTAGTGGACCATACCCGTCAACTGTGCAGAGCAGCACTGACTGATAAGATGTAAGTTATCATAGTGTGTGTTGTGTAATGGGAAGCATGTATATTACTGTGGCCAATAGCTGGTGGTGGAAGTAATGCCATAATGATGGACACATGGGTTCCTCAGCCCACCACTTGCAGAATACTCAGGGTAACCTGTATTGTAGCATGCTGGAATGCCATAGGTGTGTAATATGGTTACCTGTAGTCTGTCCCTACATAAACCCCCCTAATGTCAGGCTGTGTCCATATGTGGCCCCTGCCTGTGTTGTAGCAAGGCAGAACAGTGCTGCTGTGCAGGAAGGTGTTGTGAGATTGTGGGCCTTATGTCTGAATGTACCCCATATATAGGTATGTATATGTACACACACACACACACACACACACACACATATATATATATATACATATATATATATATATATATATATATATATATATATATATATATATATATATATATATGTATATATCTGCATGTACGTCCACAAATATACAGATACCCATGTGTAGACATATATATAAACACATACATACATCATATATATCTACACATATATAGATATATATCTATATGCACATGTCTACATATATACAAATACACACACAAACATATATGTATGTAAATACATGTCCCCTATATTACCACCACAGTGCTGCATGCTATGTGTGAGGGAACAGAATACATAGTAATACACACAGATATCTACAGCTGTCAGTGTGTGCAACATGAATGGGTATGTCACATGTGAACCCCTTGTTGGGACTACATTGCCCTTGTTTGTGACGTATGGAATGGGAATATGGGGTAGTATGGCAGGTATAGTTGTGGAGGCTGTCAGGGTTGGTAGATATAGAGGAGAGCCTACAGGGATGGTCTGTGACACAAGTGGTGGGTAAACACCCTGAATGGTGTGTGTGGTCTGTGATGTGGAAGCCCCATGAGCCCCAATATAGACACAATGGGAACAAACCTCCCACCCACTGCTACTCGCAACAGCAGTCCAAGTCATGAAGGTGCCTCACCTGGATGCTGAGCAGGAGGAGCATGTGGACCCTGTGAATGTGTACTGGGTGCCTCAAGGTGATGTAGCACATTCCACATCTGTCTGTGGAGCCCGTTATGGAACAGACCCTGGACCTGACCTCGGGGGACAAAATCATGTCTGTGTGTGCCCCCAGGGGGTGAACATCCCCTGAGTTGGTTCCACCTGAAGGTATTGCTGGACCAGTACATCAGGAGGCCCCAGGGTGGGTCTCACATGTGATGTGGCCTGGTAACATGGGCAGATGAGTTTGGAGATGTAGTTCTTCTGGCCAGTAGTACATAAACATACTATTGTGTCACTGTTATAGAACATATGTGGGTAGTAATAGTCTACACACTCTTGGAACATGTCCAACAGCATGCATAGATATCCCCATTAACACAGAATGTCAGATGTGCAGCAATCAAATAGCAAGCATACCACAAGCATTTATGGATCCATAGTGGCCCTGACAATGGCATGCAGGTGAATAGTCTGTAACAGGCCAGCAGTGATAGTGTCCACACAGGGAACATGGCTACAAACACATCACATAAAGTGTGGTACAATACAATATCTGTCCCACTGGCAGGTAAGCTGTAGCCATACCTATTGAGTTGTGTGTACAGTTTGTTGTCATTGATATTGTGTAGGGGTGACAGTAATGTGCATAAAGAACTGTGGTAACCTCGCTGTATGACTTGCTCACACCTGTTTCCATATTTATGTCTTTCAGGCAAGATGTCACATGGAAGGCTCCCAGCTTACTCAGCTGTTGAGAATGACATTGTGGTAAACCACCTAATCCAGCACTACCCTGTCTTGTTTGGCCGGGCTACCCATGAACAGCAGGAGCAGACCTCCCTATGGAATGATCTAGTCCACAGGGCCAATGATGTTGGACTGTGCAACTGCAATTATGAGCATGTCTGGCATCTATGCTCTGACCTGCTTTGCAATGCCCGTCGGCATGCTGCTGCAGTCTGGGGGGATCACCTTGCAATGGGGGGGGCATGCCATCCATCCCCCCGATATGTGTTGAGGAGCTCCTAGCCAGCCTCGTGGCACCTGCCCATCCACATAGCCAACAACTGCTGGACACCATTGTGGAGGTGGGTGCTACCCACACACCGGCTGAGGAGCATGCAGATAAGGCCACAGGGCACATCAGTAGACCACTGTTGTGTATGCATCTGCATCTGTACAGGTAGATCATGCATATCTGACATGTCATAGATATAGTTTGTTGCTACATAGTAGTGATAAACAGATGTGCATACGTGGTAGTATTGTGGACATGTACTGTTGATGTATTGTAATGCTGCACCCACCCTGTAGCAATGCCACAGGTGTGGCCACTAACTTTGCATCTCTCACCCTCCTATGTAGGTCCCTTCGGTATACCACCAAGGCAGCAGCCTGTAGCTGGTGAGTATGGTTTATGTTGATGCTTGCCAATACACCAGGCATGTAATGGCTATGGTATATTCCATGCACACATCTAACACACCTACCCAGAATGCATGCTGTACATGTGCATGTATAGCTGCTGTTAAATGCACAGCATCACAGTGGTGACCATGATGTGGTATTGGAAGGGTATGTCAGACACCTGCAAGATAACTAACATCCTGTCATTGTGGAATGTGTCCACAGGGAGTAACATAATGGTGGGAGACATGGCCTACAGTAGGGACATGTTTGAAACATCACCCGTATACGGTGCAACACCAGTGTATATACTAGTAGTACAATGGCAACTGTTGCAAAGTTACACTACGGCATAATGTATTACTGTAGTCCACATTATCAGCTGGGACTAGGCTGTAACATGTGGTGTTCAGTGTGTGGGACACTGCAAACTGACACACATGTGTAGGCCTTACTTTTCAAAGCATCTGCAAAAAGGCTGAAGGTGGGAGGGTATCAGCATAACACACCAGTGCACTGCAGCAGGGATCCTAAGGATGCTAAGAATGGCTGTATCTGCACACAGTCAGGTTCAGGAACTGTGGCAGATGTAACCCTACCCGCACAGCAATAGTGACGGCAGTGTATGAACACCAAGGGATGCGCAAATGAGTATATCTTGCAATCATGCAGATTAGGGGGACATGTGTAGGGCAGACTGAACATACACTGGCAAATCCAGATGGCCCATGCTAGTATGCCCCTGCCACGAGAAGTGATTGCTGAAATATACATAACAATAGGTGCAACAAACCGTCATGATAAGGGTGTGCACACATATGCACACACAGAGTGTATGCATCGCGGTCAGCATCTGCACACCTAACACATTCCGTAGACACTGCATGTGACTCTACAGGACATATGTCACATATTGGGCTCATGTACTGGTAATATATGCAGTGATTTGGTCCCATGGCAGATCAAGGAAGGGTGTGTCATATCAGTAAGGGTGTGTACACTCCCCATAGCCACGATATGCTCTGATGGTTGTCAGTGTAATATTATGGATTGGTCATACATGGTCCGCTGATGTTGAGAGCTGTAAACCAGACATCAGGCCTTCACAAATGACATCTGTCCACATATCAAGTATGTGTTGCTGAAAAATATAGGGGCTATGAGAATTAAAGCTGACAGAACTGACACAGTACTACACATTCAGCAATGGGTTGTACACCTGTGAGGTGTGGTGCACAGTACATAGCAGAGTGCAGAACAGGTGCACAGCAATACTGTGTACATGGGTGCAGTGGTATATAGGGAAAGGGGCATCACCTAGTAACACAGCACATGCATCACACACACACATGTATACTGTTGCTAGCATGGATTGGCTATAGCTGCACTGTATGCTGTTTTGTACCATATGTTATGCATGTTGACAGATTGGTGTTAGGAGGACTGTGTGTACTATCATGTTGTGTGTTTGGGTGTCCATGTATTCACATGTGTGATTGTAGGGTTGTTCATACAGCAGTAGCACTTCCCTTTGGGATTGTGAAGTACATGGACATGGACTGACACATGACACACCAGGAATACTTGTCATGTATGTAATCACAGGACAGCTGATAGAATAATAAGGTCTATTGCATGAAACAGGCATTAGGAGGAAAGGTAGACACCAGGTATACCCTTAATATCGCATTCAGCAGAGAGGTGACTGACAACCCATGTGTGCAGCACTACAGATGCATTGGGGAATTACTAGACAACACCAGGGAGTGTATCCATATATTACAGTTGCCACATGATAGGCTGATTGAGCAGCATATCTGGCATGTACTGAGCAATACATACACATGACACTCCAGTGCGTGATATTATGGAGTGAACATAGTAGCCCCTCACATATAGGGGCCATGCTCATAATGTCTATACATACACAGGGGGAACACTGAATGACAGCAGTGAGGCCATGTAAAACCACTCCACTCAGGTCAGGGAGGTTATGGAGTAACAGGTCTTGTGTTGTGATCACTTGTCTAGGCATTTAGAGGAATGATACGTTAATGAGTAGTATTAATGAATGCATGTTACCAAGTGTGATGCAGGATGGAGAATGCATGGGAATATACATGAGACTGTCTGTAAAGTCATGGACAGGTAGGCGTTAAGGTGGTGTGTGTGTGTGTGCGTGTGTGTGTGTGTGTACTGTTATGCAATGCTGCACAGGTCTTACAGTGCATTTGTTTTCCCCCACAGGTGGCGAAGTAGGTCAGGGTCCCTCCTGCATCCAGTCTGATGTTGGTGTCCATACAGACACTGAAGAAGATGATGACAGTGCTGTTGAGGCACAGGTGGGGTTGTCAGGGGCTGAAACAGCACCATCATTTGGCATCCCCCTTTTAGTCACCCCAATGCCGCACACAGTTTCAGTGCCTATACATACCCCATCACCAGTGGCCATAGTGGAGGTACAACTGGCATTTGGTGGCAGTGCATAAGAAGGTGTGGTAACCATGCCTACTGTGTCAGGTCACAGCAGGCATAGCCAGATGTCCAGCAGGGCACCACATAGGCAGATGTCCCAGGGTGCTTGTGGTAGGGCCGCTGGTCATTATGCCCCTGGCAGACAAGCCACAACTGGTACCACCAGTCGCATGTTTCAGGCTGTCATGGTGGCGCAGGCACGTATGGAATGTTACACCAGACAGGGCCTGAGGCTGCAGAGGGCTGCTCTCACATCTGTAAGCGACAATTTCCGTGAACTGTCTGGTGCCATCCATGCTTATACCGAGCTCATGGATAGACGGTCTGGTGAGATGATGGCCCTCATCAACCGTGGCATGTCCGTGCTTGAACGTGTGTGGGAGTGCGGTGATGGCCGCATGGACGTAGGCTAGCAATGCCAACAGCTGGCAGTCAACGTGGACGTGCTATGACAACAAGGGGCTCCCATAGTGGCAGTACCAGCACTGGCAATGCAGGTAGGGGTGCTACACCACAGCAGGCCACAAGCATGTGGTCCTGGCTAGTACCAGGAGAGACCTGGTTCCAGCAGACATCTGTCATCATCAGAGGAGAGTAGCACATTGAGGCCTGTACCTGGACGTGCCCATGGAACCCCTGGCAGGCACAGTCAACGTGTCCGTGGCTAGAGGCAGTGAACTGCACACCCTGCCAGGTAAGGTCTGCAGCTGTCCATAAACACCTGTGTAGGGCAGCCACATGGCAGAACTGTGTGCATGCATACCCACACACTATACGAACACACCTAGGGCAACACCATACCTACACACACCACATCACCACACCCAGTTCACCTCATTGCACCCCTCACCCACACACATGGTGTCAAATGTATAGCCCACCCTCAGCCTCTAGCAAATCAGCAACACACCCTGTGCATATGATGATACCTGTGCCACAGCCCTGTAATCCATAACATTGATGCAGGTAGAGGCTAATATGGTTCTGATGCACACAGTGACTGTACTACAGTGTACCAATGTACTGCAGTGTAACATGTTGTTAGGAATAAAGTTTAATGCATACATGTCAGATAGTGTAGCCATGCAGCAATGATGCATTATAGCTATTAGTAACAATGGTTGATTGTGGTCTCCATATTGTTATCCATTTGTGCTGTAGGTGTACATGTGTCAGCATGAGGATGGTCTGCATTCATATTCCACAACGGAGTATGGCACTGTGGTGACACCATGGCTGTGACATATCTGGGGTACAGTTGAACATGTCACAGGTTTGTACAACAGTTATTGCCTGTGCCACATGGACAGGTGACCCGCTGGTATGAATAATCTGCAACCTAATGTCGACCCACCCACATACACACACACTCTTACTTGGCAACACCACTAGACCCCTACCTATGTATGTAGTGCTACTGAAGTGTGTGGCTTTCTCTGCACACACCACACAGCGTTTAGGGTGAGGTGTGTTCCAGGTTACATGATACATGCAGAACATCCCCAGACATGTACAGTATGCTAATGGGGGATGTAATGGGTGTATATAGACAATACATAGTGTGACATACCTTCATATACACATTAACAGACACATAACAAGCAGACACACATCTGAGAGACCTAGGCCTATCGCTGCTAACTAACTTGACCATGTGTTACAGATAGGCTGCACACAGCACATGCATAACTGGGCTGAATTGTGTTATCAGTTACCTGTATGGTTGATGGTGGCAGTGTTAACCATAAAGTGGTACATGGGACATATACCGGGTGTACCTTGGTATAATGACAGTGTACACAGCACCCACATCCCCCAGTGGATATTGTACTCCCTGAAACCAATGATGACACTCTGACATACCTACCATCACACATTGCTCAAGACTGTGATACAATCCCTTCTATATCCCAACAGTGGTACTACAGGGATATGCATCTAATGCACATGCCACAGACATAGTAGGGTGTTGCATTGTCATGCCTCACCTATGGGCAGCAACAACACTATCTGTACTACTGTGTGGCAATGCATAGTGTAATAGGAGTATGCGGCCTCGGAATGCTGTACCATACAGATATACGGATATGCACACATACACACACTTGCCAGAACTCAATGGGTATCCCAAGCCTATCAACCCATTTGTACAACACTGCTGTGCTGGTGCTGCAAGGCTCATGTAGCGGGTTTGGAGAGGAGTGTAACAGGGTACATGTAATGTCCAATACAGCAGTAGCCACAACTGACTATGGCAATGGCAATGGGTGTTGCAGTGGTTGTGAAGGCCCTCATGGAATTTCCAAGTACAGGTGTGCTAAAACACATACACCTATACTCAGTAATTCACACATACACATGTGTCAGTACTGAGGTGCATCGCTGCAGGTGGTCATAGCTGTGTACCTAGCTATTGTCCATGGAGAAATGGGTTGTGTAGGGGATGTGTGTACAGTGGTATCCTGTCACCTGCCATGTGGCAGCAGGCAATCTATCAACAGACACTTCTGTGGTGACCCTCAGGGTGAGAGTGACATGCATCAGCCAATCCTCTGGGTGCCTCCTGCACATGGCCACTGAGGTGATCAAGTTGACATGTATGCAACATGTATTACAATACATGGTTAGTGCCTGTGATGGAGACCTGTACCCAAGCATGTTCTGCTGAATGTGATAGTGTAGTGGAGGTACCCATGGCATGTGCTGCATACAGGGTGTTGTCTCCTATTTGTGGCAGTTCTTACACAACTGGGCAGACATGTAAGTTTCAATCAAGCATAGGTTGCCTGTACATATCCCTGCTGGATACCTGCCATCTGCACATCTGTACAGGGACTGACAGTCATCAGCTTGGCAGGTAGCTATGCAGTAGGATGAATGTGTTGACAGATGTTTGACAACAATATGTATGCCATAACTACATGTTGGAAGCCCTCACTAACATGTGCTGTACATACAATAGTCTACAGTTGCATTCCACATGTTGGATCATTATCCAGTAGGGGATATATATATACTCTGACACAGCTCACACACCAGGGGTACAACAGGGAGGCCTCAGAGTCCAGCTATGCCTGCAGGTGTGCCTGTTGTCAGTACTACATTTAACACTCTACTTTTGCCTGAGACAGCACTGTCAACAGTAGTACCACCATGATACACCACTACATGCCAGTGTGACAGCATGTACTCTGGGCTACTACACCTGTATGTAACACATTCACATGGATAACAGTGCTGTACAGGCCTTATATACATTTGTGTCCCAGACATGACACTCACACCCCTTGCTACTGTAATGACAGCACATAGGCGCATGTATTGTACAATGCATTACATACACTTATTACAGATGTTATTACTGTACTATGTTATCAGACTGGGTGGTATGAACTGGTTACCAGGGCTAAGCCATGCTTAGCAGTTATCAATATTTCTCCAATATAACAGCTAAGCTGATTTGCGCACTGGTAAGCAAAGCCTACACTGTGTAAGCACCCGTATGTTTACATGCAGCTTAGCAGTGCTTGCCATCATGCAAATCCATGCAAACGTGCTTACAGCTGCTCAAAATTGCCTTAACCACTCTGTATCTGACAGCCCTTGTTCTACCCAGCAACAAAATGAACAGCCCTTGCAGGTCTTGAAGCCAGGACCCTGTACACTATAGTCACAACACTTAACCACTACGCAATGACCACTGTGAAGACAGCTGTTGTTTTTCCAATATATCTGTCAATACACATATTGATTAGTATTGAACAATTGCCTTTACTTCCACAATTGTGTAGTACTTGTTATTAATATGACTGGTGCATCACATATGTAGTTTTATCATAATGTACACATAACAGATACATACGGTGAGATACATCGGGGAGGTTTACACATGACAGGAATATAGATATATACATATAATATGTTGATATATGTCTACATGTACATATACATGTATATTCAAACATATGTCTGTATACACATCTGTATAGTGCATCATATATATGGCCATGTGTAGATCTCTTCGTATATACATATATATATATATATATATATATATATATATATATATAAGTATATATAGATATATGTATATATAGCTATATATGTATGCACAGCGTATGTATACAGATATTCCATTTATGTAGATATATATCTAGATAGATATAACTATATGTGCATACATATCTATTCTGATATACCTATTACTGACAATATATATGTAGATATCCATAAGTATATATGTATATATATCTCTATCTGTATATGTGTAGATATATATTGTTGTGTATATGTAAATATCTGAATGTTTATATGTATGTATGTATTTATATATATATATATATATATATATATATATATATATATATATATGTATATGTGTGTGTGTGTGTGTGTGTGTGTGTGTGTGTTTGTACATATACATATCCATCTATGTATGTCGATATGTATATGTGTATATATCTATATAAATTTATTGATAATTATATATACATATATGTTCACCGTATGTCCAGAACACGGAGTGGAGTCCTACCTCAGCCCCAATAGTCCCAACCTCTTAGTACAAGGGAATGTCAGGTATGTATTGCAGGTATATATGTAGACTGTTGCTACTGTAATAGGGGTTGACCTAACAGACATGTTGTGTGTCGGAGGTCACATCTGCTTGTAACATGTATGCCATTGGCTACTGACAGACATCCTAAGCACATCATAGTACAGTACCGCTGCTAGCACAGTAATGATCCTGTGGACTACAGCAGAGATCTGGCCAATAAATGTGGACAGTCTGAAACACTCTGGTCAGTCCAGAGGTATACACAGAACCCCTTAGTGCAAAACGTGGACCAAGCCTGACAATGTGGATGTTAACAGCCATGTAGATGGGTATATCATGTAAATACTGGTATACATTTGCCCCCATAGGTTATGCATTTACACACCCCTGTCTGTCCTGACACATAATAACCACTGGTACAGAGGTGACATGGCCACATACTACCCACTAGTTAGTGACATACATCTGTACAGCATCCCACTGCTTTGTCAGAAATACATGACTGTTATGGTGGCCCGACAGCAGTACATCTGGCAAGTATCTGGACATAACATCACACTGGGTAAGTACACTAAGCTGCTAGGCATGTAACAAAGCACTGTGCAGGCTACAGGCAGACTGGCACTACACTGTCCGACATTTCTTATGGGGGAATACACATGTACCTGCATATATAGCAGGCTCTACAGGCATGTCACAGCACAGAGTAACAGACACCTGTGTGAAAGTGCATAACCACAAGCAATGTGAACACAGCCACAGCCACATATGGTAAGCTAGCTTAATATTACAGTATATGGACTATCTGATCAACACCATCCTCACATGTGCCACTCACACACTAACCCTACATATTGGGCCACTACACAGTGTGCTCCGATGCCTGTCTGTGGTATGGGACATGCGTGTGTTTGGCCCTACAAACATGTAAGCTGATAGGGAAACATACACTGGAGCAGCAGGTAACATCAGATAGAACAGGACTAAGAACGATGACATCTACCACAGTCTGTACATAGGTCAAGGTACATCTTCACAATACACACACTGTGGACAATCACCATAACTACACAGACCTCAGTACTGTACACACAACCACAGAATGCCAAGGTTATGTCCTCAAATAAAACCGCTACTATACATAACATGTGTAGCAGTCTGATATCTCACTGGCTTGTTATCAGATATGATGTGAATAAATAATGGTGTACAGAACATATGCACTTCTTACTGCATGACATATGTACAAAGGTTGACAGAGTTGTGGCTGGAGGCACAAACACAGGGCCAATATTGACATGTTGCTGTGATAACCTCATACATTTACTGTTATAACAGGGATTGTTGTGACATATGTCCTATGAGGGATATGAAGTCAGTAACTCTCATGGCTAACACCATGTACTGACTGCAATCCTCAGACTATGCTTCTGCAGTTCTCAGATAGGTGCTCTGTGAGTAACACAAGAAACAAAAGGCACCACACACTGCCCAGTCTGCAGACGACCCTACAGATGGGGGTTTCCTCAAAAACATAGCACTGTCATGGCAGGTATTAAAACATGTAGCCCAGCCATATCCACACACACCCTGTTAAACCGACATTACTTTAAATGCAGAATAGCAACACTTACATTCTGTAGTCATGTCAGGCACATCCACCACCTGTGTGTTGGCCTGTTTCCATAGTGTATGTTGCTAGAGGTAGATCCCCAATCCATCTGTGATGTTGTTTGCCAAACACCAGATCTAGGTCCTACTCACAGTGAATGAAAAGGCCTAACACCAATATGATGTTCCAGTGTGTTTCCTTGTAATTGGCTATGGGAATGTTACCACAGCTGTTCCACATGCAATCAACTAGAGGAGGGATGCAATTCATGCAGAGGCCATCAGCTGATCATGAGCATCACTTGCAAAACACACGCTGCTGCTGCCTAAGCAAAGCAGGAGTAGTTCTCCACATCCACCAGAGAGGGAGTGTGAGAGGCACACAGAGACAAATAAAGTCAGGGAGTGGGTGGGAGAATAAAACCTAAGCATGTTTGTGTGACACACCTACCAGTACAGGGTATCAAACTCCTGACTGTCTTTGTATTGCTATCACATGTCTATGCAGTTATTGCATGCGCCACATAGCTTACATGTTGAGGAGCTGTCCAAACGTATATGTGATGGTGAGTGACATCTGCAACAGTGATATGGTAGCGAAACGGTAGGTATAGTACACATGCCTGTCCACATGAACAGGTGTCCGCATCAACACAGCCACACTCTCTCAGGGACTCACATACATTGACACATTTGGCAGGGTCAGGAATACACTTCCTAACTAGTTAGTTTGCCACAATACAGTAACTGTGAAGGTACCACATGCACCACAGGGGTTATCTGGAGGTTATATGGGCAAAGGGTATGTGAAGGTGTCTGACATCAGACCGCAAGCATCAGTATGCCAATGGGGGTTGTAGTGAGTGCAAATGTGGTCGAAAGCATCATACACCACACACACAGACACAGGTTGCCAGTACTGACATGCATGCGTGCATTGCTTCATGGGTGTGTAGCAGTTGACTATGACAGAAGGCTATACAAGGCTTGGTGAAGGGTATAACTTGGCATCAGGCCACATGACAATGGTCTGCAGTTTGGCTCAGGAGTGTAGTGTCTGGATTGACCCACAGAGGTGGGTATTGTATTCACCATCCAGTCACCTGGGTAACTATTATGTGCGGCCATTGCTGTGCAATGCTTGCCATGTATGTGTTCTTTAGTCCATGACATGGACACTGTCTGGGATGTGCACACGTTCCACATGCATGTACAGTGGCATGTGTAATTGCACCTGGGGTGTCTGGCCCATGTCGTGTACACATATTGTTATCATCAGATGTGCCTGTCCTGGCCTCATGTGCCGGGAACAGGTAATGGACAGAAGGTTGACCCTGCACCCACATTGATAGCATGATACAGGTATTCCCTGGTGCAGTGGCATCTGTCCATACAGGGCATGTGTATAAAGTATGGTATGTCCTTTGTGGGTCACATTTGATGGCACCACAGGTGTTGAAGGCATCCAGTGGGGGACATAGTGAAGGCACACTATCTGCATCTACGTGCGTATTGTACTAATGGACAGGGTGCCATGCCCTCTGTAGTCCACTGCAATCACACAATGGTTACTATCTGTGGGCAATATGCAGGGTACTACCAACATAGCAGTTGTTGCCTAGGCAAGTGTGTTTGTGTATGAGACATGGGTTGAGAGAGTTCTCTGTGTAATACAGGGGTTGCTATCTTTATTTGCCAGGCCTTGATGTCACATGTAGGGGTATGGATTGCCACCCCAGCCTCTCAGCTATTTCACATCTGTTATCTTTGTAAGGTGGACATTGTGATATATAATAGGGCCACCATATAAGAAATTTGCAAAACCCGCTCCACAATGAGGCCAGTTGTTACACACTCACAGCCACCTCCACACAGGATATGAATGACAAACACACACATAAACACTTGCCATGTCTGGGATTAGAACTCCTACCTAACTAGTTTATTACACTACAGCATTACTCAGTTATAGGACGTGCCACAGAGATTACTGAAGTACTCCTTCAAAAAGGTGTATTTCACTGGGTATGACATCAGCAGGCTTGCCAAAGAAGGTCATTGGAGGTTGTAGTTACTGTGAATGGCCTCAAAAGCATTGCACCCTACACAGACAAGAATGCACGCACAAACATCCACACTTGCCATGTGTGGGAATAGAACCCCTTCCTAAGTACTATATCACACTACAGCATTATGCTGTTATAGGACACACCACAGAAATTATTGGGCTACTTCTTTCCCAAAGGTGTATTTCACAGTGAATGACATCAGCAGACTTAACAAAGTAGGGCATTTGAATTGTAGTGAGTGTGACTAGCCTAAAAAGCATTGCTCTCTACACAGACAAAGAAACACACACACACAAACATCCACACTTGCCATGTGTGTGAACAGTGCCCCTACCAAAGTACTATATCACACTACAGCATTACGCTGTTATACGACACACCACAGAGATTACTGGGCTACTTCTTTCCCAAAAGTGTATTTCACAGTGAATTACTTCAGCACGCTTGCTGAAGTAGGGCATTTGAATTGTAGGGAGTGTGACTAGCCTAAAAAGCATTGCCCCCTATACAGACACACACACACACACACACACACACACACACACACACACACACACACACACACACACACACACACACCATGTCTGGGATTAGAACACCTACCTAACTAGTTTATCATACTACAGCATTATGCAGTTATAGGATGCGCCATGGAGATTACTGCGCTTCACCTTTCCCAAAGGTGTATTTCACAGTGAATGACATCTGCAGGCTTGCCAAAGTAGGGCATTTGAATTGCAGTGAGTGTGACTAGCCTAAAAAGCATTACTCCCTACACAGACAAAGAAACACACACCCACAGAGTTGCCATGTCTGGGATTAGAACACCTACCTAACTAGTTTATCACACTAAAGCATTACGCAGTAATAGGATGCGCCATGGCGATTACTGGGCTACTCTTTTCCTAAAGGTGTATTTCACAGTGAATGACATCAGCAGGCTTGCCAAAGTAGGCTATTTGAATTGAAATGAGTGTGACTAGCCTAATAAGCATTGCTCCCTAAACAGACACACACACACACACACACACACACACACACACACACACACACACACACACACACACACACACACACACACACAGGTGCCATGTCTGGGATTAAAACTCCTACCTAGCTAGTTTATCACACTACAGCATTATGCAGTTTTGGGACATGCCACAGAGATTACTGGGCTACTCCATTCCCAAAGGTGTATTTCAAAGTGGATGACATCAGCAGGCTTGTCATAGTATGGCTATAGGGAGGGCAGTGTGTGTGCATGGGTCATAACCCATTCCTCTAGAGGTTGACACACCACACGAAGGCACATGCAGGTTTATATTCTGCAGGTATGTGTATACAACTGCTAGATGACTATTGCCTTGTACAGTCATGTTGCACAGCTAGCACTTGCACCACAGAGTCTGTAATGCTGAGGGATACCAGTGGCTAATTTCTACAGTAAGTGACATTTACACATCATGTGGTTGTAGCCATTTGACTATGTGCTGGGTGGGACAGGCTTCATGATGGAAGGCTCTTTGTCACTGTCACTCTTTTCCACACATCTTTGTATGTCTACTTTTGGCATATTATACTGTGTTGTCCTTTGATATATTTCCGTATTTCTATCCAATGTGTGTGCAAAGCGTTCCTGGTGCATACTGAGGAGTAAACAGAATAGGAGCTAGCAAGTATGGCTGATGCAAGGCAACCAAGCTAATATGACCAAAATGAAGACGCCAGCACCAATGATGAGCTGAAAGAGCTTTATTAACCTGAGAACTAGACCGGTTTCAGCACATAGCTTTCATCAGTAGAGTAACACTGAAATAAAGGAAAAGCCCAACATTAAATAACCCTTTCCAATGAGGTAATATGACATCACTTCCTGTCATGGAATAAAAGTATTATAATTAATCAATACACAAACCTGTAAATACAAAAAGCATGTATATTGATAATGAATTTCCTGCAACATTAAATCTGGCACATAAATATAATATAATAAAGAAAATATCACAATTTATCATTAAGTCCAGGGGAAAAGAGACCCCCAAGTTTCACAATCCATTTTCTTTCCTTGTGATTAAGAATTTCATGCCATCCAGTTTTGAAAGCCCGATTGCCTGTGATGTTATCTATAATGCTAAATAAAAATTTGGCAGTGGGATGACTCAGTGTATGTCTGTATAAGGCATTGGTAACCCTAGCATTCCTAATATCACCCAAATGTTCAGATATTCTAATCCTGAACTGTCTGGATGTCTGACCTATGTAGAAGGCTTGACAAGTGCATGTGACAAGATAGACAATCCAATCTGTACTGCAATTACCAAAACAACGAATATTGTATAACTGTCCAGTGTTCCTACTAGTAAATGTTTTGGTTTTGAATATATAGTTACAAAAACTACAGTGTCCACAGGGATATGATCCAACTAATATTTCACCCGTTAAGGTTCTCTGATGAAAAACATCATCCCTTGGTGTTATTTTCTTATAATAAGAGAAATGGGATCCCAGTGTCTTACCCTTTCTGTACGAAAATGAACACCTATCCCCCAAGTGGTCCTCTAATAGAGTGTGTGCATACAGTGGAGTGTATGCACTAACATCTGCAACTGTAAGATATGTATGGTCCACTGTTGTTTGCAGACATGGGCTTCATTTGTTTGTGTGTGAGCATGCCCAGTATGAACTTTCAGTATGTTATCTGACATTGCCTTCATTTCTCTAAGTGTGTGACCATGCCAAGTATGGCCTTCTGTATTGAATGTGTGGATCCATTCCAGGTAGTTTGTACTCCAGTGCATACTTTGTGTTCTACACCTACAGGTAGCAAACTTTTTCTGCAGGATATCTGTAGATCAGTTGGCAATATGGGTCAAACTGTGCAAGGGATAGTGTGTACTGTAGGTGATTGTGTCTTTGCTGCTTCTGCTTCATGGTACTGGTGTTAACAGAAATATTCAGACATGTGTACTGTTACACACTGTGATGTTTTCTGTCCTCAAGTACTGTCAGGTGGACATTCTTGCTCACAGTGATGTCCTGGGGAACAAAGGTGAATGCAGCTGTGTCCTGTATTGTGGCCAAACGGCTATATATTCAAGGAGAGGTATGCTATTCTGGAGAGGGAGCTGCAGACACATGTTGCTGGGTCTGTGTATCCAGTTCAGCACCTTGGTACAGTGCTGGCAGAGGATCCCATACTTGTACATCCATCAGCATGACAGTATGGCCTTATCTTGCTGTGGCAATACTTCACAGCTGTACAGATTCACACAGGTTAACCAGAGGCAGGGGTCATAAGTCAGGACACTACCCCTATTGTGGTGTATGAGCAGGTTTGTAGCCACACATGAATGTGTTTGCAGCCAAGGATAGCATGTGCACATGGCTGTGTGTCGGACCTTGCACATTCCATGCTGCCCATGCTCCCACCCAACCCCTCTATTATTCTGTCCTCTTCCATACATTTTGCATACATTCTCTGATACTTTTCCTAAGGTTATCGCCTCATCACAGCTGTGTTTTGGTGTTGGTCCACAGTTCATGCAGTGGGACATGGTGGACATGTTACTGTGGTTTGTCCACATGGCCTTGCACATGGCTTATGTGTAGTGTGTTATATTGTTATTTGGGTGTCCATGACATAACATGCATTGGCAGTTCATGTGAGACACAGGCCTTTGGCAGAGGTGGTGATGCAGCCCAGCTGTGGCAGGCCGTTGCATTCTGTCAGTCCTACAGTCCCAGAATACCATACAGTATATTCCCCTGAGGTGGCAGGGTAGATGTGCTAAGTGTTCATGCCAATACTTTCTATCAGTATTGATCAGGTGGTGTGGATGCTGGCAAGGTGCTACTTACAGTTAGGGACACACCTGCATGGGACACCTGCACTGCATGCTGCATTATTTTGCTATTGCAATACACAGGTGGGGGTCATATTGTACCCATTCCCAACAGCAGGGATACGACCAGAGATGTACCTGTGGGTGGTGTTTGGGTGAGCTGGGAGCATGTGTGCTATGAACACTAATTGCATCTGACTCACAGATATGCATGGGGCATTCCAGTTATGCTGGCTTGTGCAGGTACATCAGGTGTTTCCCAATACATCAGTCCTATCACCTTTGTGATCTGTAAGTGTTCGGCCAGACGACACTGGTATTCCCTACTACAGGCCCAGATAATGTGATGCATACCTGTATGTAAAAATTAAGGGTAATGCTGCTCAACGCCAGAAGTCTAAATCTCAAGATGCAGGCACTCGAAGCACTTCTCAGTATGGAGAACATCGATGTCTGTGCAGTAACTGAAACCTGGTTCAAGGCTCCTGAGAGCACTCCAGCGCTACCAGGCTATACCTCATATCATGCGTTTCGGCCTCAAGTTCCAGGCCGAACCACAAAGGAGGGAGTGTCCATTTTCATAAAGGACACCTACACCTCTCGATTGGTGGCTACTCATGAAGCATCAGAAACCATACAAGTTTTACTCACCATAGGCAAAACTGCCATACAACTGGTCGCATGTTATAGAACACCCTCCCAATCCCAGGAATCCCATCAAGCATTCCTGAAAACACTGGAGGATATGAATGTCACACCAAACACCATCATATTGGGTGACTTCAATTACTATAACATAGACTGGGCCCACTATTCTAGCCCTAACACCCTGGCCCAAAGATTCTTGGAATTCATAAACTCAAATGCTATGGAGCAACTGGTCACCTCTCCTACGAGGAGAGATAATATACTTGACCTGATTATCACAAACATGGGGTCCAAATGCTCCGCACCGGATATAAACCCCTCACTAGTAAGATCTGATCATAAACTGATCACGTTAGATGTACATATCCCACCCCCAGATCAAAAGACTACAGTGAAAAACTTTTCAAAAGCTGACTTTGCGCTCCTTAAGTCAGAAATGATATCCTTTAAGCCTACTGGGTTAATGGAAACCACATCCCAAAATGCTGAATCCTTCACAAAAGCCTTCTACGGACATCTCCAGGAATGCATGGATCAGGCAATCCCAACTAAAACCAAGACCCTCTCCACCAAGGAAAACGCCCGGTTTGGTGGACCCGCTATAAACAAATTGTACCACAAAAGAAGGAATCTACAACAGGCCAGAGCCAAATCCCACAAGGGAAAGGCTTCCTGATCAGCACAAGTAAAAACTACGCTCTCATAAAACATCTAAAGCAAACTTTGAGAAAAAGATTGCCAAGGATACCAAAGACAATCACAAAGCCTTCTTCAATTATGTCAGAACCTTGGGAGGAAATTCTCAGATATGCTCTGAGCTAGTACACAATGACAAAAATTCACTGACCCTACTGACATTGCCAACATTCTGGCAGATAGGTTCAGTGCAAATTTCTCCCTCCCTCACCCCTAAAGATGAAGTAACTATCCCTGCTGAATGTAACCTACCTGTCATCACAGACACACAGGTGAAATCAGCACTCAACAAGGCAAAACACAGCATCTATGGGACCCGATGGTATCCCGGTTGCGTGTTATGTGAACTCAAGATGAACTAAACCCGCCCTAAGAACTCTATTCAATCTTAGGCTCACTACAGGATATGTAGCTGAACACTGGCGCACAGCAACAGTGGTCCCACTCGACAAAGGGGGGAATTCTACTGACCCAGGTAACTACCGCCCCATAAGTTTGACCAGCCTGATCTGTAAGGCTATGGAAAGAATCATCATGGAACTCATAAATGGCGACATTGGGGATCTGCAGACACTTGATCCCACACAGTTCGGTTTTGTAAAAGGCAGATCCTGCCTCTTAAACCTGGTTGACTTCTTTGAGACAGTCACTAGTGCCATCGATGAGGGCAAGGCTGTCCACACAGCCTATTTGGACTTGGCTAAGGCCTTTGACACAATACCACACTCTGGCATCATTGACAAGCTCAGCAGCCTAAATGTAAATCCATATGTCACAAGATGGGTAGCAAATTGGCTAAAAACAGAACCCATAAGGTTAAAATTGCTGGAGCCATGTCAGACTCAAAACCCGTCACAAGTGGTGTCCCACAGGGCTCAGTCTTGGGTCCACTCCTGTTTGGCATTTATTTCTCAGATGTGAAAGCAAATATGGAAGGATTATGGCTGACAAAGTTTGCAGATGACTGCAAACTGGGTGCCATAGTGGATTCACCTGCCGACACACACATCCTACAGAAAGGTCTCACTGAAACGGACAACTGGTGCCGGAATCATGGCCTCAAACTTAACGCCAAAAAATGTATAGTCATCCCTTTGGGAACACAAAGTACCCACAAACTATCACGTAGACAATAACCCACTGAATACAGAAGATGTAATCAGAGACCTGGGGACTCAAGTCGATAGTGACCTCTCCTTTGACAACCATGTTGCCAAAGTGGTCAGAAAGACTTTCTACCTTGCCCATCTCATCATGAAGGATTCTCATCCAGATCAAAGGAGGTCATTGTACCTCTGTATTCCTCCCTTGTCAGGCCCATGATTGAATATAATGCTCCATTTGGGATGTATCTCACCCGGCACATGCAACAACTGGAAAGACCCCAGAAGTACCTCACCAAGAGGATCATAGGTCTAAAACATGTGCCTTATCCAGCTAGATTAAAGAAACTCCAGCTTTATTCAGTAGCATACCGCCTGCTCAGAGGTGATTTGTGCCTAACATACAGGGCCATGTCCAACCAGGAATTGATGGACATGCTCCATCTCAAAAAATTCAAATCCACCAGAACCACACGAGCTAAAGATTTCAACCTCTGCACAAATATGAATAGGACATGCTGGAGGGATAGATTCATAACACAGAGGTCACCCATACTCTGGAACAAAATCCCAGTTCACGTGAGACAGAGCCCTTCATTGGCACTGTTCAAGAAAAATCTCGATGCATGGATGGGAGATCGCAAGTTTACCCCGGGAGTGACCTCAGTGTCACTACTAGACAGAGGTATAGTTTACTAAATAATGGGGTTCCACATGTGTCACTACTAGAGAGGCGCAACTATATAGTATGGGGTGGCGTAAAGCCACATCACTGTTGGCTAGGCTTATAAATGCCCCCGGGCAGATAGCCTAGTACACTACTATGAAACTATGAAACTATGTACAATTCCAAGGGTGTGTCCATTTCACGGTTACACATTATATACTGTATGTCTGGGGTACTTTTCCGTGTACTGCTTGTATATCTAGCCCAACAGCCATGCCATGTCCATCTTTCAGATGGTGACACATATTATCACCATACGTTTTCAATGGCTTACAGCTAGCATGTGTTATACTGGGGGAATTATCTTTGGCACTGCAGTTGTGAGGACTTGGCCCTGTCATCGGCAGTAGTGGGCAATGGCCACCATGTCAAAACTCAACATGCATACATACTGACCACTCTCACACAATATGAAACACACACCAACCTAACAAACACATACCTGCATATTGTACAAATGCTACAATCTATCGTACTACCTTGGCCACCTTTGGGCATCTGTGCTCCACTGGTATTATACCCACACATACATGTTACTACATGTCTACATCAGATTGGGAGCTGCACACGTGACTGTTACTAGATTTCTACATAGGATTTGGGGGGGCACACCTGACTGTTACAATGTGTGTACATTGGACTGGTGGGGAGACCACACCAGACTGTTACTACATGTCTACATAGGATTTGGGGGGGGCACACCTGACTGTTTCTACATTGCTACACAGGATTGGGGGGGCACACCTGACTGGTACTACATTTCTACATAGGATTGGGTGGGAACACCTGACTGTTACTACATGTCTACATAGGATTGGGGGGGCACACCTGACTGTTACTGCATGTCTACATAGGATTTGGGGGGGGCACACCTGACTGTTTCTACATTGCTACACAGGATTGGGGGGCACAGATGACACTTGTACATATTTGCTATGACTGTACTGGTATATCAGATACTCCATTTCATTCTGTTTTCTAACCTATCATGCTGAGTAGAGGCATATCAGTGTACTACATGTCTTAAGTTTGATTGATCTACATATTAGTTTCTGACTTTCTACCTGTCAGAACTAATATCCCACTGTCTGACCAGATGTAGTGTGTATGTGTAGGCCTGGGGGGGACGTTACCCATAGGCATCATTTAGAGGCCTTAGCACAGCCTTTGTTTGTGTTTGTCTACACCTGTCCTTTTGGCTGAGACCTTTGTTGGGTATGTGAACCTCCCTGACTGGCATGTGTGTGTCATATGGACACACGTGGCCCAGCACATTTCCTGCAGTGTGTTTTGTCACCATGTGTAGTACTGGCTACTATGGTGACACCAGTATTTGTTACAGATCTCATGCTGCCACTATAGGTGTCTACTATCTGCTGGCATCCCATTCAGCCACTCAATTCCCTTGCATGCTCATATCCATACCATAGATACAGGTAACAACACATAATATTCTATTCGGCAATTGGTAAGGAGAGTGACTTACCTTGTGGGTGTGCCAGTATTGAGGATGGTGCTGGAGGCCTGCCTATGTTGGATGCACATAGTACACTCCCTACACATGGTTGAGCACAGGTAGTGTCATGTTTGCCATCCGTTTTACTGTATGTCACAGAGCAGTGTCATTCCCTGGGTCCTTCCTGTGTCAGTGTATGTGCTATGCGTTGCCTCTCTGCCAAGGCCAGTGCATACTGGGCATGCCTCCTTCTGCCTACTGAGGCAGGCTCAGGCTGTTCCTCCTCCGAGTCACTCTGTTCTTGTGCAGGGCTTGGCAATGGTGGGGAGCTGTGTGGCCCTGCCCCATGGTGTTCCTGCTACAGCTGTTTCTGCAGGATCATATTGTGTAGCATGGCACATACGATGACAATTTGAGTACATGTAGCTGGTGAGTATTGCAAGGTTCCACCGGATGTGTCCAGGCACCAGAACCATGACTTGAGCATCCCAAATACACACTCTATTATAATTCTGGTCTGTGCGTGTGCCTCATTATGGAGTTCTTGTTCAGGTGGGTGTGCATTTCTGATGGGTGTCATCAGCCACGGCTCCAGTGCATAACCAGCATCACCCAGTAGGTGATTGTAAGGGATGTCCCCATTGGCAAATCTCTGGTACAGCTACATCAGATGCCAGATGTGGGAATCGTGATAGCTTCCAGGGCAGCCAGCACACACATTCATTATAATGCCCTGGGCATCGCACATGATCTGGCAGTTGATGGAGGGGAAGCCCTTGTGGTTGATGTAGACCCTACCCTGCTCACCAGGTGGTGCCTTGATGCATATGTGCATGCAGTCTATAGCACCCACTACCTCAGGGTATTCTGCTATTTGGTGGAAGAGACGCATATTGCTGGCCAATGCCTCACGGGTGTTGGGGAAATATACGTGCTCACCGGCATGTTCTGACATGGCATCCAGGAACTGGTGGAGTACCCTGGATGCCGATGCCTCTGAGATCCCCATGATATCCCCAGTTGACCTTTGGAAGGTACCTGTAGCAAGTATTCTTAGGTCTACACATACCTTTGTATCCACTGGGATGGGTTCCCCTCTGTTAGTTCTGTGTGTGAGATGTGGCCGGCACAGCTCAACATTTTGTTGTAGGAGGTCTCTGTCCACCCTATAGTGCTCCACTGTCTCCAGCCCATATAGCCCCTGGTAGGTTACCATGGATCTGTACACTCTTCTCCATCTCTACACTGTGGGTTGGTCAACAGCATTCTCATCCTCACCACCCTCCGCCTCTTCCACATGTTGTTGTATGATAGCTATTGCAGCCCCATCATTTTGTTGGTTTTGTTTGTTAAACTTCCCCTGCTTGTATAGACCGGTGGTGTAGAGTATTTGGGAAAACCAGAAGGAAAGGTGTTTGCATAGTTTATAGTAGTGTTCTGGGCTGGGCTGCTGCCTGTGTAACTTGCTGATTCTGATACATTTCACCTGCCAGCTATGCTAGTTCTACTTTATTACCTTCCTACTACTGTTTTCCCTTCCCATTGCCTTCCTGTTTAAGCCCAGGGGTGCGCCGCACAAACACAGTGCTGAAATGTGCACAGAGCTGCTATTTCCTGGTTTACTTTTTTTTTCCCCTTAAAACCCGGTGCGTGGCACGCATACCCACTTAGGCAATGTAAAGAGTGCTAGGCAGCCTCAGACACACACCCTTGCTTAGCTCTGCTAAGCTAAGGGCAAACTCGAGCCACAGGGCTCCAATCTGCTTACAGTATTCCCGACACCCTCCCTATGATGTCAGCTAACTCCTAGGCTTGCACCAAGCTATTCTTGCTCTTACACTATTGGATGCTGACTAGCATACAGGGGAGATCTGGGATTCAGTATCATTCCCCTCATTTGCATAGGATTGCTTGCTGATGCATAGTTATAGGTCCCACACTGAGCCTTCCCCCTTAGCAACCACTATTCACTGGCCATGTTGTCTTCTGCCTACCATTGAGTATAATGGCAAAATAGTGATTATGGTTAGAATGCTTATTTTAGGTTTCTTTTTTTATTTTTCACCCGATCCCATTTGTGCGCCACTGCCCTACGCTTAAACAGCCGATATTTGCTAAAAAAACATAAAAGTTGATTTTTTTTTTTTATTTTTGCAACTGTTTTCCATGCCAATGGCCTTATATTTGGCCATTGGCATGCTTTCTACATAATATCCACCCTTTATTTGGAGCTGCCATGGCTCCGTTTTGTAGTTGGCAGAAATGTACTCCGTTGCTGGCCGAGTACATTCCTGCAGATTACACTAGTCCTGCACGGCTGGCTTCCAGCTTCCTGGATCACAAATTCACCTCATTTGCATAGATTTCACCTGCAAATGGGGTACTTTGCATACAGAGGCTGAGTCCATGCATGACTAGGGCAGGAGCGCTCGTGCACATCCCTACAACTTATTCCTGGATCACACGGCAGACATATTGCCTGCTGGAGCTCCTGCACTAATCCTGCACACCATGCAGAGCTTGCTGAATTCAGGGGATTATTTGACCATGACCAGCTTCACATAGTGGTGATAGTTTGTTCAAAATTAAAGACCCACTTTAAGAAGGAGAATAAAAAGAATTCTTAAAACACTCAAAGAAATTAATTCTTTAAAGAATGACTATGTGCAAACTGTTCTACTATGGAGATACTTTGGTGACAGCCTAGTTTTGAAATAAAATGACTCAACCATCCAGTGTCAAAGCTGTTCAAGTGAGTAGCTTCAAGGACTCACTCTGCCTTGGAAAACTTATGAATTAAGAATGTCATTAAACTTTACTGAGATTTTGAGTATGCATAAATACAGCTGGAATCAGTATAGCACCAGTTCCAGCTAGACAAATGACAGCATTCACCCCTGGATTCAGAATGGTTTACCAGACTAAAGAAGCATTAACACCAAAGGTTTCGCCAGTGCGCTCCATAGACTGTGCTCCTGATGGTCAGGTATGCAGGCACCAGCTGCACAGTGGTGTGGAGAGGTGTCTCAATGGGGATTCTGGGGAAACTGTATGCAGATTCAGCAGTCTGGGGAGTGACTATGCAAATTACTCATGGTTTATCCTGCAAAATGGCAGCACTGAATAACATGGCAAAGTGACTGAGAATATCTCTAATAAGATATTTTGGTTGTGGGGAGGAGAATGTATACTCCATCTGTTGTTGGTGTACACCCATTCATTCTTATGAAACAGATCATGGCCCAGACATGACAAAATTGTACACAGTTGTGTATGTGAGTGTGGGTGTCTCTGCAGAGGCATGAATGTGACTCTGCAATCACAAGTGTACATGTCAGTATGTTCGCGAATGTGTGCTTTGTGGGATGTAACTATACTAAGGCTGCCTCTATATATGTGCATGTATGTGGGGATGAGTAAGAGTGAGAGGGAGTGGTTCCATGACCATGACTGTGTCTGTCTGAACTTGTTTGTGTATTTCTGCAAGTGTCTGTTTTAATTACTAGCAGTGTCTGTGTGTGTGTGTGTGTGTGTGTGTGTGTGTGTGTGTGTGTGTGTGTGTGTGTGTGTGTGTGTGTGTGTGTGTGTGTGTGTGTGTGTATATGTCCGTGCGCGTGTGTGTCTGTGTGTATACATATGTTGGGTACCTGATGAAAAGCAATACATGGACAAGTAGAGGGGCATTAGCATGGTCAAGTCTAACATTATAGTATTTGACTAAGAGACACAGTAAATAGCCTGTAATAAGGTGTTTCCTAGAGCAGCTTTACCATGTCTGTGTATCAGATATTTTTGTCATCACTCAAATTAGCAGTCCTGAGTTATAGAGATTCTCTCTGACAGTGCAGTTTGACTGAATTACAACACCTACTTATCCACAGGTCTGTGCAGCTCAACGTAAATATAAAATGCATAAACTCTGCATAAAAAGTCATACTCAATACTCATGTCTACAAAACATATGAGTTTTCAAACTACCGATGTACTCAAATATAAGTGCACTGCTTACTGATAAAAATAAAACTCCAACATAACCAAATCTATGGTATTCTACAACAGCTTCAGGCAAACAATGCTGATTTTTTTTTTCTTTTTTTTTTTTTGTCCAAATAGAATGTAATGCAAATTAGTCCTCATCATGCCTAAAGGTAACCAATTAAGTGTCAAACTGAATCTTAGTTTTATTATGAATTATATGAGCTGTGCAATCAAATGTCTCCTCTGTAGTATTGTGTACCTCTTTTCTTCTAATTTTAACAACCATTATTGACTAAATTAAAATGCAAGATGTAAAGGACTTATTATCATAACCAAGACTCTGTGTAAAATCATGCAGAGTTTAGCAATGAAGCTTGTACAGAATGATACAGGGGACCTATTTATATGACATATCAAGCAGTTTGGATTTGTTAAAGGAAAATCTTGCATTTTAGATGCTATTGCATTTTTTAGTAGAGTAGCGGTACTTGATGAAGGTTTGTCACTGTACACTGTTTATCTTGATGTTGCTAAGACATTTGACACTGTTCCTTATAATGGAATAACTGGCAAATAAAAAAAAATGTTACTCTAATTATAACTCAAAGGGAAAGCGTTAGTTAAGGAACAGGATGCAACAAGTTAGGGAGATAGTTACCTGACTGCCCAACTGCCTCAGCACACTTACAAGTGAGACTCAGAGGGCTCTGCACTGGAGCACCTCCTTTATAGAGCGGTTCTCTCAGAACTAAAAGTTAGAAATGCAAATAGGTATTTCTTGTCAAGCTCTATCAGGGCACTTGTGCCATGCACATTGTATCTATTCCAAGAAACATTATGAGTGGTGTTTGTCTTGAACACATGGAAAGAAAGATAATAATCCTATGGTGGTAAAGCTAGAGACTGAAATAGTAAAGCTTTTGAAATAGTAATTATTTCTCTGTTTGTTGTTGTCTTTCAGCTTTTCCCGGTTAGGGGTCGCCACAGTGGAACTCCGGTCTGCTAATGATTGGCAGTAGATTTTCACAAACGCTGAGGAACCAGCTTGACGTTCAACCTTCAACTAAGGCACGCCCATTTACGCATGTCTTTCGAACAACCACCCAACCACGGGGAGGACATGCAGACTCCACACAGAAGGCACTCCCCACACTCCAGGCGAGAACCGAACGGGAGAACCTCTTGCTGTGAGGCAACAACACTACCGCTGCACCACCGTGGAATTATTTCTCTGTTTGATGTTCGATATAAACAGCATTTGCATACTGCCCAACATGTTATGTATTTATTTTATTTTATTTTTATTTGACATTCATTTAATGGGAAGGTTTGATTGGGTTCTTCCCCATTTTCAGAGGTGACCAGGGAAGAAACTCTCCAGACTGTAGATCGTCATTTGTACAGAAATTTTTACAGAGAAAACATAACCACATTAAAAAAATCAAGAGAAGAATTCAAAGCTTATCAACTATATACAGCAAATATGAAAATAAAGTGAGTATTTATACATGTTAGCAATAGTGCAAGTAAGAGTGGCTATATGTTATAAAATGAAGAAAGAGAATAATTCAAGGCTTGTGAATTGTATAGAACAAGTAAGACAGGATGCATGGTAACAGTTTTGCAAATAGCAATGGCCATGTATTATTGGGTTGTGTAAAGTAAATGAGTGGCAGTTTAAGGGTGGAGTAATGATATAAAGGTTGAAGTAAGGTACTAGAGTGTACTAGTGGGAGATTACTTTTTAAGTTATAGGTATAGTATATGCTTTTAAGGTATAGTCTATGCTACCGTGGTGTGGAGCAGGGACAAAGTTATTTATGTGATAGGAAGATTGAAAGACTGAAGAGAAAGGATTTGTCCCATTAGGTACATGGTTAGTATTCCAAGATATTGTGACAGAGTAGGAGTATAGACAGTACCCTGCAGATTTGGATGGTTTGTATATAGTGAAAAGTTTTGTTTATTCCAATAAAGCAGACATTTGGGGGAGTACATTTGTAGGGCTGTTTTGGGGGGCAGGAGAGATGGATAGTGTATATTTTTTAAATGGAGAATAACTCCATATATGTTAAGTAGTGTGGCAATAGTAACCAACTCAGACTCTTTAGTATGGTGCAGTGATGGGTTTGATAATGTGTATTTGTTGAAAACTCAAACACTTTATTATAAAATTGTTCAGGTTTTTGCATAAGAGAAGTCTGGAGGTTTATTAGGCTGGGAGTATCTTAGAGAACAGAAGGTAGGAAGAAAGTAGAGGCTAAGGTCATTCTGGATGTAGAGGTCAGGAAGTACTTGGCTCTGTAGATTGTACCTAGTTTTTGGTGTTTTTTTTTTTCCTTTTAAGCATTGTGTATGAAAATTGAATTTGAAATGATCATACCTATTAATTTAGCACTGGTGGACAATATTGTTAAGGGAATGTATTTTAAAGTTAGTATTTTTCAAGGGAAGAGTGATTTGGAAAGAAAAGTGTCTGATTTTGGGTGGTTAAGCAGGAGTTGACAGTTTTGTAACCATTTTTTCCATGACTAAAAGCTTCTTGAGTAATTTGCTAGAGATTTACCAGGACGTTAGATGAGCATATAAGTACTGAATCATCTCAATGTATGAGAGAAGCATGTTGTATACACATATAGAGTGAGCTGGTGAAAATCCTAAGGAGAAGAGAGGGTCTATAATAGAACCCTGAGAAACACCGTTATTAACAGTGAGATAGGGAGAGAGTGTGGAGTACCATTTCAATGATTGGTATCTGCCTGTCATATAGCTTTTGAACAATTTGAGGATAGTTTATGATAGACCTAATGAGGATATCTGCATTAGTAGTTTACAATGACAGATTGTGATGAAAGTCTAAGAACAGAGTTGAAACTAATTTGCTACTATCCCTAACTTTGTCAACAGTCTGAGTGAATGCTACAAAAGCAGCATTATTATTATTATGGGAAGGATAAAAACGATGCTGTGTAGAGGTTAAAAGTTGTTCCTGAATGAGGTACTTTAGGAGTTGCTTTTGGATGCATGCTTCTAATATTTTTGAAAGCAGGGATAATATTGCTATAGGCCTAAAGTTTGTAATATCTGTTGAATTACCACCATTATGGAGAGGGGGTAATATATGATTTGTTTCCAAATAATGGGAGTATAGGATTCTTGAAGAGGCATGTTAATAAGTATTGACAATGATATTAGCTGTCATTTTAATATATTCAGTAGGTAAATTATCGACAAAAGTACATATTTTCGTTTTATTTAAGAACTTTTTATAAAGGCTGTAGGAACTGGTTGTAAGGATAACACTGGAAGTACATGTTTGTGGCTGCTGGGCATGATATGGAATAGAGGTGTTGAAATATTTAGTAATAGATGATATACTGTCTATACAATAAGAGTTGAAGTGTAGGGCAGTTTCAAGTGATGTAATATTTGGAGATAGAATGGGATTATGTTTTTGATCTGGATGAGTCTTTTTGTTGGAGACTTTTTTTGCTTAATTTTGGAGGTTTCTGTAATATTGGAAGTTCTGTGATGATTTATTTGTCTTCCAGTTTTTCTAGGCTATATATTTGACCTTCATAAGGTTTCTAGTAGTTGTAGACAGCCAAGGTCAAGGTATATGATTTGTCTTAGTTCTTTCATTTCTAAGAAATGCCAGGATGTTTTGGATGTTGATGAAGACTGAATTAAATATTGTTACAGGATCATCCATGGGGAGGGGTTTTAGGATACTCCAGTTGAATGAAGAAAGGATAGTGTTAAAAGTATGTGGGTTAACATTAGTTAAGTTGTGAACAATTTTTTAGATGTGTTATTTTAGCAGCTGTGGGTTGTATTGCTTGCTATATGACGAAAGATGATCACTGACAGAGTCTGATAAGGTACATGTGGACATGAATTTTCTAGGGTCAAATATTAAGATCATGTCTAATAAGGAGCTTGTTGTTTTGCTATGATATGTTTGTGTATCTATGAATTGCTTAAAGGTAAATAGATTCATACTAGATTTATGAGAGCTTGGTGTCCAGTTGGGCCAGTTTATATTGACATCCCCTAATATGATTGTTTCCTGTGGGATATAGGTAGAGGTTTCTAGCAGTTTAATTTATCCAAATCTTTTGGATTTTTAATACCATGACAGGAATGGACTCCATTCCTAAGTAAAGTATTATTATTAAAGGTTTTGAAATTAGTATTGTTTCAATCTTTGATGTTAGCCAGAAGTGCTCTTCGCAGCACTGACAATGTGCCCAGTAATCACTCATCCTTTAATATAGTTATATGTATTGGTGACATGTCTAAGTATGACTGTAAATTCTTTTTTTTTGAGACCCATTGCTCCTACTACTGTTGGAACCATCTGGGCATCCTTCTTCCACATTGCTCTCATTTCCACCTGGAAATCCTGGCATTTTTTTCACTTTTTGTCTCCTTGTACATAAGACACTGTAATCAATGGGTGTAGCAATTTCAATGATCAATGACACTTTTCTCTTCTTTTTATGGAGTGCTATATCTGGTTGTTCACATCTATTTTGTTAACTGTTGGTAATGGGTGATCCCATGTGATATAACTTCATTATTTTCTACAATGCTTTGTGTGTCATGTTTCCAATCCTTCTCAGCTACTTCAATATTATAATGTTTTCACAATTTCCAGTGCAACAGTCTTGCCACATTATTATGCCTTTCAGTATACAGGTCCTCTGCCATTAATATACCACAACCAGCAACAAGATGTGTGACTGTTTCAAGTTCTGTTTTACAGAACCTGTATTTGTCTGTTTCTCCCATATGTCCAATAAACTTTGTAAACCAACTATCCTGGGCCACCAATATTAGCCTTTCATATTTTGGTTTAAATTCACATCCCCTTAACCATTCCTTCATCAGATCCTGATAGACATGAGGCTCTTCCAGGAGTTTTCTGTACTTGAAACTACATTTATACTTGTTCCATATTTCTTACCTTCTCATCTAATCCTTCTTTTTATATTGTCTTTTGTTTTTTGGTACATTCAGTTGCTGCCTGACTTGTGTCTACTTCTCGGTTGATTTGCATTCCCATTTGACACAGATATGCTTCTACTAAATTTAGCAGGGAAGTCATCTTAGACTTGTTCTCCTCATGTTAGAAGTCCAGTATAGGATTTTCTCTAATGTGTCAGTGTTGTCATAGGGACAGAATATAGAGTGGAACAATACATATTTGCATGCGTTTGTTTAGCTTCAGGAAAGTAAGAACAAGTTCTGCTTTATGGAATTCTGGTATGGTAGTATTATATGCAGTGATATGACAGAGGTTAGTGTAATATTAATGTGACATCACTACCTTTCCTCTTGAGGCAATTGTTTCAAATTATATTATAACCAGATGTTATTATTTTGGCATTGGTTATGTTTGGTTTTACCCAACTTTTGGATATATCTAGAATTTCAATTTTATAGAGGAAGAGCCATGCATGGAGTTCTGTGGTTTTGTTTATGGTGGCAAAGGTTATCTGGCTTAAAGATGAAGGTAATGACTATGGGGGTTTGGACAGAGTGGACTGTCATGTTGGGTTGGTTTAGGTGATGCTGTATAATGCCACAGTTAGAGTGAATATCTCCATCAGATAGAATTGTGGCAAGATAAAATAAGTTTTTGGTTTGTTTTTGTAGGTTATTTTTTAAACTGTTTTATTTTTAGTTGATTTAGGAGTAAAGTAAGTGTTATAAACTTGGAGTAGAGATGTGAAGCATTTTTTATAATCTAGCAAGTATAAAAGGAGCATTTGGTAATGGAGTAGAACTGGCTTATTGAGATTTGGATGGTGAAAGAATATTTGACATTTTGATGCTATAGTAGGAGGTGAGATAGCTGAGGAGTAGTAGTAGGCAGGACATTAAACTGGGTAGGAGCATGCAATAGTTGTGGCATAAATACTGATTTTTGAGTAGTGGTTAGAAGGAGGGAGTAGAATGTAAATGTATTGTTTAAGTAGTGTGTAAGTAATATTAAACATAGAGAATCTGACTTAAAGTGAGGAATATAAGAGTGAAAAAAGTTAGTTTTGAAGTAGAGAAGATGGATGCTTTGTTACAGGTCAAGGGAGTAGAGAAAAAAGTGAAGAAATTAGAAGATAGTCAGACTGTATAGATTGGTTAATTAGTAATAATCAAAATAGATCAGTGGTCAAAGTGATGGGAGGGGTGGAGTTAGGGAACGTATAAAAGTAGTGTATAGGAGAGGGTGAGTGGTTGGGTGGTTAGGGGAGTAAACAGAGCGGGTTCCAACCCATCAGGAGTGTGTCACCAGAAATAATCTATAGGATGGCACTATGAGTAAGTAAAACAGTACAAGACTATATAATTAATGTCATCTTTATTAATACTGTGACTAAATGTTAAAATATATTTGTTTATAAAAAGGAATTACCTTCATATATGAAAAAAGACCATCAATAAAATGACGATAATGTAATGCATTAAAAACATCTATATATAAATATTGAATCTCTCATATAGTTATAAATAAAATAACATATAGAGGAGCAAACAGCTTTTATATGATTATAAATAACACACTTAAAAAGTAACATTCAAAAAAATAATGTCAGTTCAATAATATAATCTGAAAAATTGTCATTTGTTCAAAATATCTCATGGCTTTCTCACCAAATTCATGTTCAGTATTAGCATATTAACTGCCTGCATCAATAGTAGCATAACTCCTTGTCACGTTTGTTCATGCATTTAAGAATTTAAAGAGTGATAAAAGTGTATGTATGTTCTCATAATCGATTACTAAAGGCCTACTAGGTGATAATAGCTCTTTGTTTGAACCTTAGGTAAGTAATAGAATGGGGCAATACAATTCTTTTGTACTATTATATTCGTAAATGCTATTGTCAGTAACATTACCTAGGTCAATACTTTTCATAACAAGCTCCTTCAGTGTAACATCAGCTTTACTATGGGCAGGAATCAAGAAGGCTTGCACGGAGTGTATGAGTAGAGTAAGAGTAGAGCAAGGCAAGATGTCTGCCGAGCTATTCAGCAATATCCTGTAGGGGCGTGCAAGAGAGCTCCTAAAACGACTCTTACACAGACAGGGTTAGTTTGCTGCTAAAAGCTATGCAAATGAGGTAAATTTGCGATCCAGGAAACACTAACCTGTCCGAGTAAGAGTAGTGTTCTTTGCAGAAATGTACTCAGTTGGCAACTGAGTACCGTTCTGCAAATAGCAAAACGGAGCCATGACAGCTCCAAATAAAGGATGCATTCAGTTGAGGAAGCATGCCAATGGCCATATATGAGGCCATTGGCATTTAAACATGTTGCAAATTAATAAAATCAAACATTTTTTTTCCACGATCTCCGATGTTTAAGCATAGCCCAGTGCAGCGCAAACGTGCGGCACTTTAAAAACCAGAAAATAATACAAAAACAGGCAAAAATAGGCATTTCAATAAAAAATGTAAACTGCCATGCAGGTGAATGGCAGGCTGAAGACAACATGGCCACTGAATAGGGGTTGCTATGGGGGGAAGCCAAATTCCAGAAATGTAACCAAGCATTAGTAGGCAATCCTATGCAAATGAGGGTAAGGATAGTGAATCGATTTTACTGCTGCTTAATTGCATTTCTGTGTGCTTTCCTGAAAAAACAAAAAACAAAAAAAAATACTCCTTGTTTTCCCGCCTTTGCTCGACTAGTTAAGACCAGTATACAGGCTTTGCTGTATTCTGGGCTGTGTGTAGTTCCTGTGTTGGCCATTGCCTTACTTGGATAGAAGGAAGTTTCTGAGCTCACCAGTGGGAGTGGGGAGCCTTGAGCAGCCTATCTGTCCCTGGGGGAAGTGACCTCAGCACTTGAGCTGTAAATCATTGGTTGCTTTGGACCATTTCTAGCTCTTTTCAAGTTCCCTGTATAAAAATCCGCCTCAGGGCATTTTTTCTGGCTATATACCCAAGCAGAGCTCCACGTGGTCCTGCAGAGGGTCCTGGCAACAGAGAACTGAAAGAAGCGACCACTTTCCAGATTTAAGTATTTTTGGCTTTTTTATCTGCATTGTCCTCTCTGGCTTTCATTTAACTAGATATAACTGTTTTTGTGTCTATCTGCTGATTTCTGAAGTATCTGCACTTAAAAGTAGCATTTTGGTCGACTCTGGTCGATTAATACTGTTTTTTTGTTAATTTAACTGCTGAGGCTGCCCACTAAAGTGTGCTAGCCTGTGTAAATCGATTTTACTGTTGCTTAATTGCATTTCTGTGTGCTTTCCTGAAAAAACAAAAAACAAAAAAAAAATACTCCTTGTTTTCCCGCCTTTGCTCGACTAGTTAAGACCAGTATACAGGCTTTGCTGTATTCTGGGCTGTGTGTAGTTCCTGTGTTGGCCATTGCCTTACTTGGATAGAAGGAAGTTTCTGAGCTCACCAGTGGGAGTGGGGAGCCTTGAGCAGCCTATCTGTCCCTGGGGGAAGTGACCTCAGCACTTGAGCTGTAAATCATTGGTTGCTTTGGACCATTTCTAGCTATTTTCAAGTTCCCTGTATAAAAATCCGCCTCAGGGCGTTTTTTTCTGGCTATATACCCAAGCAGAGCTCCACGTGGTCCTGCAGAGGGTCCTGGCAACAGAGAACTGAAAGAAGCGACCACTTTCCAGATTTAAGTATTTTTTGGCTTTTTTTATCTGCATTGTCCTCTCTGGCTTTCATTTAACTAGATATAACTGTTTTTGTGTCTATCTGCTGATTTCTGAAGTATCCGCACTTAAAAGTAGCATTTTGGTCGACTCTGGTCGATTAATACTGTTTTTTTGTTAATTTAACTGCTGAGGCTGCCCACTAAAGTGTGCTAGCCTGTGTAAATCGATTTTACTGTTGCTTAATTGCATTTCTGTGTGCTTTCCTGAAAAAACACAAAACAAAAAAAAAAAATACTCCTTGTTTTCCCGCCTTTGCTCGACTAGTTAAGACCAGTATACAGGCTTTGCTGTATTCTGGGCTGTGTGTAGTTCCTGTGTTGGCCATTGCCTTACTTGGATAGAAGGAAGTTTCTGAGCTCACCAGTGGGAGTGGGGAGCCTTGAGCAGCCTATCTGTCCCTGGGGGAAGTGACCTCAGCACTTGAGCTGTAAATCATTGGTTGCTTTGGACCATTTCTAGCTCTTTTCAAGTTCCCTGTATAAAATCCGCCTCAGGCGCTTTTGATTGGGCGCATAGCGCAGCAGCGGTTATACAGGTTTAAACTATTTCTGGCTCCGCCAAGTCTGCTCTTCAATTTTTCCCTTAGAAGCTCTACTCAGTCTATTTAGCTGTATATATTAGCACTTGTTTTCGGAACTTCTATCCTTAGCAAGCACTCATAATAAAATAAGCACTCTTATCCTAAAGTAAGCACTACAGGCATCCACTATCCCCTGTGAATACCCACTCCCCTTAAAGGCACAGCACTCCTTATAATATTCTAGTATGTCGAGTGGTAGACCACTAGCATCCTCTCTTGTTCAGCTGGTTAATCTGGGAATCATAAGACAATGTTACAATTGTCTCATGTACACAGACAACCCTCTCCTCCTTCCTGCTAACACATATACTTGTGAGAGATGCAACTATATAGCCAGACTGGAGGCTGAACTCTCTCAACTCAGGACTGGCAAGACCAGACAGGAGGAGAAGGTACCCACACCCAAAGCAAAACCGGTCACACATAAAACCACCACTACTACAAACCAAACACATAAGAACACAAAGACATACTCGGAGGCTCTTATAAAAAACTTACCAAAACAACAGAGGCCTCCAAAGCAGACACCCAGAAATACACCCCCACAAAACACAACACCTACAACACATACCTCAAGCAACAGGTGTGTTACACAATCACAGCCCCTAAGGCAAAACACTATGCCAGAGACATTAGTAATAGGTGACTCTATAGTCAGACACACCAACGTTCCACTTACCAGGCTGAATAAGGAGAGGGTAACGGTGAGCTGCCTATCGGGAGCAAGGATCCGCTACATTACACACGCACTCAGGTCACTCCAAAGCAAGTACAAATATGATGCAGTCATTGTCCATGCTGGTGTGAATGACCTGAGACGTACCTCCCTGGACTACATGAAAAGAGACATTGAGGAGCTCTCCGATTATGTAGCCCAGACTGGTATGACCCTGACCCTGAGCAGCATCCTGCCTTCACCAAAAATGATGCCTCAGTACAAAGACAAAATGATCAGTTTTAACAATTGGCTTAATCACTGGTGTCATTCTAGGGGGATCCAATGTCTGTCAGCCTGGGATGACATGCTGGACAGGCCTCGTTGCTTCGCAAGGGATGGCGTGCACCTGTCACCACTGGGCTTCTGGATACTGGACAAGGCTCTTGCCACCCCCATAGTGCCTTTTTTAGGCAATGCTCAAAAGACAAATCAACCTCCATAAAAAACAAAAATGGAAAAAAATTAAGGGTAATGCTGCTCAACGCCAGAAGTCTAAATCTCAAGATGCAGGCACTCGAAGCACTTCTCAGTATGGAGGACATTGATGTCTGTGCAGTAACTGAAACCTGGTTCAAGGCTCCTGAGAGCACTCCAGCGCTACCAGGCTATACCTCATATCATGCGTTTGCCTCAAGTTCCAGGCGAACCACAAAGGAGGAGTGTCCATTTTCATAAAGGACACCTACACCTCTCGATTGATGGCTACCCATGAAGCATCAGAAACCATACAAGTTTTGCTCACCATAGGCAAAACTGCCATACAACTGGTCGCATGTTATAGAACACCCTCCCAATCCCAGGAATCCCATCAAGCATTCCTGAAAACACTGGAGGATATGAATGTCACACCAAACACCATCATATTGGGTGACTTCAACTACCCCAACATAGACTGGGCCCATTACTCTAGCCCTAACACCCTAGCCCAAAGATTCCTGGAATTCATTAACTCAAATGCTATGGAGCAACTGGTCACTTCTCCTACGAGGAGAGATAATATACTAGACCTGATTATCACAAACATGGGGTCCAAATGCTCCGCACCGGATATAAACCCCTCACTAGTAAAATCTGATCATAAACTGATCACGTTGGATGTACATATCCCACCCCCACCCCCAGAACAAAAGACTACAGTGAAAAACTTTTCAAAAGCTGACTTTGCGCTCCTTAAGTCAGAAATGATATCTTTTAAGCCTACTGGGTTAATGGAAACCACATCCCAAAATGCTGAATCCTTCACAAAAGCCTTCTATGGACATCTCCAAGAATGCATGGATCAAGCAATCCCAACTAAAACCAAGACCCTCTCCACCAAGGGAAAACGCCCGGTTTGGTGGACCCCGGCTATAAACAAACTGTACAACAAAAGAAGGAAGCTACTGCAGGACAAAGCCAAATCCCACAAGGGAAAGGCTTCCCTGATCAGCACAAGTAAAAAACTACATTCTCTCATAAAAACATCTAAAGCAAACTTTGAGAAAAAGATTGCCAAGGATACCAAAGACAATCACAAGGCCTTCTTCAATTATGTCAGAACCCTGGGTGGAAATTCTCAGATATGCTCTGAGTTAGTACACAACGACAAAAAATTCACTGACCCTACCGACATTGCCAATATTCTGGCAGATAGGTTCAGTGCAAATTTCTCCCCTCCCTCACCCCCTAAAGATGAAGTATTTATCCCTGCTGAATGTAACCTACCTGTCATCACGACATACAGGTGAAATTAGCACTCAACAAAGCAAAAAACACAGCATCTATGGGACCCGATGGTATCCCCGGTTGCGTGTTACGTGAACTTCAAGATGAACTAAACCCGCACCTAAGAACGCTATTCAATCTTAGCCTCACTACAGGATATGTACCTGAACACTGGCGCACAGCAACAGTGGTCCCACTCCACAAGGGGGGAAATTCCACTGACCCTGGTAACTACCGCCCCATAAGTCTGACCAGCCTGGTATGCAAGGCTATGGAAAGAATCATCATGGAACTCATAAATGGCGACATTGGGGATCTGCAGACCCTTGATCCCACCCAGTTCGGTTTTGTAAAAGGCAGATCCTGCCTCTTAAACCTGGTTGACTTCTTCGAGACAGTCACCAGTGCCATCGACGAGGGCAAGGCTGTCCACACTGCCTACTTGGACTTGGCTAAAGCCTTTGACACGATACCACACTCTGGCATCATAGACAAGCTCAGCAGCCTAAATGTAAATCCATATGTCACATGATGGGTAGCAAACTGGCTAAAACACAGAACCCATAAGGTCAAAATTGCTGGAGCCATGTCAGACTCAAAACCAGTCACGAGTGGTGTCCCACAGGGCTCAGTCTTGGGACCACTCTTATTCGGCATTTACTTCTCAGATGTGAAAGCAAATATGGGAGGATTATGGCTGACAAAGTTTGCAGATGACTGCAAACTGGGTGCCATAGTTGATTCACCCGCTGACACACACATCCTACAGAAAGGTCTCACTGAAACGGACAACTGCTGCCGGAATCATGGCCTCAAACTTAACGCCAAAAAATGTATAGTCATCCCCTTTGGGAAAAACAAAGTACCCACAAATTATCACGTAGACAATAACCCACTGAATACGGAAGAAGTAATCAGAGACCTGGGGACTCAAGTCGATAGTGACCTCTCCTTTGACAACCATGTTGCCAAAGTGGTCAGAAAGACATTCTACCTTGCCCATCTCATCATGAAGGGATTCTCATCCAGATCAAAGGAGGTCATTGTACCTCTATATTCCTCCCTTGTCAGGCCCATGATTGAATATAATGCTCCATTTGGGATGTATCTCACCCGGCACATGCAACAACTGGAAAGACCCCAGAAGTACCTCACCAAGAGGATCATAGGTCTCAAACATGTGCCTTATCCAGCTAGATTAAAGAAACTCCAGCTCTATTCAGTAGCATACCGCCTGCTCAGAGGTGATTTGTGCCTAACATATAGGGCCATGTCCAACCAAGAACTGATGGACATGCTCCATCTCAAAAAATTCAAATCCACCAGAACCACGCGAGCTAAAGATTTCAACCTCTGCACAAATATGAATAGGACATGCTGGAGGGATAGATTCATAACACAGAGGTTACCCATACTCTGGAACAAAATCCCAGTTCATGTGAGACAGAGCCCTTCATTGGCACTGTTCAAGAAAAATCCCGATGCATGGATGGGAGATCGCAAGTTTACCCCGGGAGTCACCTCAGTGTCACTACTAGACAGAGGTATAGTTTACTAAATAATGGGGTCCCACATGTGTCACTACTAGAGAGGCGCAAATATATAATACGGGGTGGCGGAAGCCACATCACTGTTGGCTAGGCTTATAAATGCCCCCAGGCAGATAGCCTAGTACACTACTATGAAACTATGAAACTATGAATCCCAATTTTACATGGCATATGAGCCAAGTCTGTGGAGTGTAAGAGTAGGATAAGGGGAGTATCAGAGTAGAAGATAGGTGACATCATGAGGGGGGTATGTATGAAAGACTGTAAGCTCATCGGAGCAGAGTGGCATGTGTTCGGTGTCAGTCAGTCATCACTGGAAGAGGCGTGTCAACAGGTATCCTAGCTAAAGCCAAGAAATTGAAGGTGCACGCTATGGATAACACTAAAATTTCTTGTATAAATGCATACAACGTGTTTGCACACCTGTAAACCCGAGTAAGACTGTGTGCACGCATGTGCGCCTGTGTGCGTGCAGTTAAGCTAGAGTAAGCAAGTGTTAGGATGTGGAAACCCGTGTAAGCCCGTGTAAGCATGTGTGCGAGTGTGTGAGCTGGTGTGTGCGTGTTGGTGCTCGTGTGCGCTTGTTTGCATGGCGCTGCCCCCTGTGGTGACAGAAAGGGAAAATGAAGGAAAACAAATAGTAGGAAGTTAATTAAGGAGAACTAGCAGAGCTAGCAGGTGAAAACAAACAGAATCAGGCAATTACACAGGCAGTACAGTAGCCCAGCCCAGCCCAGCACTTATAACTCTGCAAACAACATTCCACCATGTTTTTCTCAGAGATACCGCAACACTGCAGTATACTAAGAGAACTGAAAACTTAAAAAGCTCTACTGAGACAAAAAAATGTTAGGGGCTGCCATTGCTATTATAAGGCAACATATGCAACATGCTGAGGGTGGTGACAATGCAAATGCTGCTGAGAAACCCACAGTGAGGAGATGAAGAGGAGTGTATCGGCCCAGGGTAACCTACCAGGGGCTACATGAGCTGGAGATAGTGGAGCGCTATAGAGTGGACAGAGACCTCATGCAGCAAATTGTTGAGCTGTGCAGGCCACGCCTCACACACAGATCCAACAGAGGGGAACCCATCCCAGTGGAAAGCAAGGTATGTGTTGGCCTAAGAATACTAGCAACAGGTGCCGTCTAGAGACCAACTGGTGATATGATGGGGATTTCACAGACATCAGCATCCCAGGTACTGCACCAGTTCCTGAATGCCATGTCAGCACATGTCGGTGATCATATATATTTCCCCAATTCCTGTAAGGTATTGGCCAGCAATATGCATCTTTTCCAGCAAATAGTGGAATACCCTGAGGTAGTGGGTACAATAGACTGCACGCACATATGCATCAAAGCACCAGCCGGTGAGTGGGGTAGGGCCTACTACAACCGCACGGGCTTCCCCTCCATCAACTGCCAGGTCGTGTGTGATGCCCAGGGCATAATACTGAATGTGTGTGCTGGCTGCCCTGGAAGCTACCATGATTCCCATATCTGGCATCTGACACAGCTGTACCAGACATTTGCCAATGGGGACATCCCTCATGGTCACCTAGTGGGGGATGCTGGATACACACTGGAGCCGTGGCTGATGACACCCATCAGAAATGCACACACACCTGAACAGGAACGCCATAATGAGGCACATGCACAAACACGAAATGTAATCGAGCATGTGTTTGGGCTGCTCAAGTCACGGTTCCAGTGCCTGGACACATCTGGTGGAGCCTTGCAGTACTCACCAACTACATGTACCCAAATTATCATGGTATGTGCTATGCTACATAACATGATCCTGTGAAAACAGCTGCAGCAGGAGCAGCATAAGCCTGTGCCAAACAGCCCCCCACCATTGCCAAGGCCATCACAGGCAGAGCGTGACTCGGAGGAGGAACGACCTGACCCTGCCCCAGTAGGCAGAAGGAGGCGTGCCCAGTATGCCTTGGCCTTGCAAAGAGGCAACGCATAGCACATACACTGGCTCAGTAGGAACCCCGGAAATGATACCTCTCTCTGACTCGCACATATAGTAAAAGGGATGCCTAACTTGACACTACCTGTTTTCAAACATGTATAGGGAGTGTACTATATGCATCTGACAAAGGCAGCCCTGCAGCACCACTTGAGGCATGATTGCCATGTTTTAAGCAATATAAAGCAGTGCTAAACATCCTTTACCACTATTTAGTATATGTAAACAAAATTGCATGCACTAACTAGCACAACTCTGGGCACTGTTGAGCAATATTGGGCAATGTTCAGCAGTGTTGGTTAACGTTGAGCAATGTTGGGCAAGTCCGGACAAAGTCGGGCATAGTTGAGCAAAACAAGGTAAACATGCTCATATTTGCTCTACTGGTCTTTAAGCAGTCTGGTCTGCCCAGTATGAAAATAAAAAGCAGTGATAGTCCTTGAACCCAAGATACTGTGCACTATAGTCACAGTACTGATCCACTAAACCCTGACAGTATTTCACTGGTCAGACTGTATGAAGAAATGTTGATAAGTCTATGCCAAGTGTCTCATGGAAACCCTGCAGGCACAGCATACACCTTGTAGATTTATGACACAAAGGTGAGCCCTGCAGTAAAAATACAACTTGATTTTCAACACACATATAGTATAAATGTAAATATTGGGCATGCTCACACATGTCAAGAAATGTAGTGGACTTCAGACAGCAGCATATTGAAAGGTCACGCTGGGCATGCTCACACACTTAGGCCATGTCTGAGTACAGCAGTGGGCCACACATATCTGGCAGTTGCATGTCTTAACCCAGGAACCTCTCACTATTCACCAATCCTGCCCTGTGCACACAGTTATATGAAAACAGACACATATATAATATATTGGAACCCTGTCATAATCAAATATGTACTACAGATACTTAGGTTGTTCACAGAAAGTGGAAAAGCATAGAAGATAAAAAACCTGCAATCAGTATCATCAATAAACAATGTACACTCCAAACATTATCCAATCCAGGTTATGAAAAAAGAATCTGGGAAGGAGTCCATACAGAACCATGACGCTTCCTTCAGCTCCGTCATAAATAGCAATGTACACTCATATATGTCCTGAGTCAGGGCCAACTGTAAATGACTGTCAATGCCAACATCTTGTCAGACAGGCCCATACATACATACCCACCTCCCACTGACAAAAGGCCTTATCATCATACTAGGAGATATCACATGTAGAATGGGTAAACAGCTCCTTCCAAAGCTGAAAACATGGCATCAATGGGATTACATTGTTTCCGCATATGTGTCATAAGTGAACTGCAGAACAAATAGACCCTGCACCTGAACAGTCTGTTGAGCCTCACCCTCTCTACAGGATATGAAACTGTTGAATGGGTTACAGCAACATCTGGTACACTCCACAAGTGTTGGTGCACAACAGACCATAGGAACTATAGTGTTATAAGCCTATGAAGTCAGATCTGCAAGGCCATGGAGTCCATCATGATTGAAGTTATAAACAGAGCTATTGGAAGCCGACTAACACACAACCCTACCAACCTTGGTTTGGTCATGGGCAGATCATGGTTCCCAAACCTGCTAGACTGTTTGCAAGGCAGTCAGCCAGGACATACATCAATGAAATGAGCTACACACGTCCCACATAGACCTTCAATAGCCCTTTTCCAACATCCTAGACACATGTCGTATCCACAAAATCAACAACCTGTGCATAAATATGTATTGTTATCTGATGGATTGCCAACTGGGCCACAGCTAGATCACACAAGGTAAGAATTATGGAGTCCTATTCAAGCTGGTAACACCTGCTGTCCCCCATGGCTCAGTCCTGGGATTGCATAAAACAAAGTGCACACACATTACCATGTCTAGTCTGATGATGTCAGCATCCTACAAATATAGCAGTGGAAGTGAAAGCACCCAGTAAAGCATATAGCGCATCGTGTTAATGCGTACTTCTCTAATATCATAGCATAATTAGGTAGGGGTTTGAATCCTGCAATTGGTGGTTATGTGGGGAGGTGTATGTTTGTGTGTGATTTCCTTTGAGAGGAGTGCCCTTTTTGGGGAAGAGAAAAATACCTGAAAAGTGGTATATTCATCTTTGGCAAGTCTGATGATGTCAGCAATATAGCAGTGGAAATGAAAACCCCCAGTAAAGCATATAGCGCGTTGTGTTAATGTATACTTCACTAGTATCATAACATAGTTAGGTAGGGGTTTGAATCCTGCAATTGTTGAGTGTGTGTGTGTGTGTGTGTGTGTGTGTGTGTGTGTGTGTGTGTGTGTGTGTGTGTGTGTGTGTGTGTGTGTGTGTGTGTGTGTGTGTGTGACACTGTTGGTCAATGTGTTGTGGGTTTTGCTTTTACTACTGTATGACATATCAGTATAACAACAGTATGTGCACTGCACACTCCAGGTATCTGTGTGGCAAATACATATATGTACATGTGACCTCAATTAGTTCATAGGTGTGAAGCCTGCTTTCTACATGAATACATCTGTTACCTTTGCCAGAATGTGCTGCTGCTTCTCAGACCTTAGGTCACATATGTATGTTTGTGACAAGGCCAGCCACTGTAGTGATCTGTGGCCTAGGTCATCTGTGTCACACACACCCATGACAGTTTACATAGAATAGTGTGAGTGAGGGTTCATGCCTGGGGTATATTTCAGACATGTTCAAACACAGCAAAGTCTGTAAATAATGGACATTCATTATAGGTGTACAACAACCTTTGTGGATATGCATACAGACCCCTTATTGCTTATGTGATACACCGAGGGACTTCGGAATACCTGTGGAAATGTGAATACTAAAGGACAGATGACATTACACTTGGCTGTATGTACACATCGTTATCCATCCAACATGTTGGTGGCTACTACCTATGTGGTACTGTCGGGATACTATATGTAGTAAATGTGGATGACTATGCTATAGTTGGCTTATAGCTTTACAGCATGGGTTGGACAACAGGTATCTGTCTGTATGATACCCTTGTGGAGGATAAGTGTGTCATCTGGAGAATGCATTGTAGGCCACTGTATGCATTTCCAGACGTGGACGGACATATCCCTAGTGTGTTTGCTTGTACCTAAGAGGGCTATATGCCAAACAGGAGTGGTCCCAGGAATGGGTGGCGGTCAATACCACTGGTTACTCGCATAGTATAGTACCGGAAGGATCCAAATGTTACTGAGTTTCCTACATCTGTGTGTCAGTTGTCAAGACATCATCTAACGATTGATTATAATCAGGCTGTAGAGGTTGTGTATACTACCAGAATGCAAACCAATGACAGATAGTAACAGTATCACCCACAGCACAGTGCCAAACCATGTCATACACACATGTGTACCCATGTTAAAACATATGTGTAGTAAAATGTATACTGGCCACGAATAGAAACTATGAGGTGTTAACACTGTGTAATACAGGGCATGTCACCCTTCCCATGTGTCCACTATGCACGTAAATGCAGACAGTGCACCTCCACCATGTTCACAAATGTACACCTGCAAATCTGTACTGTACACATCACACAAGTACTGTCCACTCTCTAACACATGCTGCCAAAACTACACACATCAGCCAAGTGGCACGTGGGCGGACAATACATTTTTGGAATTAACATTGGTGTAAACAATAGTACAATGTCAATCATAGCTTTAATGCATCATGCCTGCTCAGATATACCTACAAGGATATCACTACACTTTACTGTTGACAACATGCTAACATTGCTACACTGCTATTAAGTCACCCTGTGCATCAGCACCATGTTAGCCTGTTCCTGCATCAATGTTATAGATGACAGGAGGTGGCACAGTTTCATCATATGCACAGGGTGTGTTGTTTGTTTGCCAGAGCCCTACACTGAGCCATCCAATTGACATGTATGTGTGTGTGTGTGTGTGTGTGTGTGTGTGTGTGTGTGTGTGTGTGTGTGTGTGTGTGTGTGTGTGTGTGTGTGTGTGTGTGTGTGTGTGTGTGTGTGTGTGTGGGACAACAGTACAGCATGGGCCAATGTTGATGTAATGTGTGTGTGTATGTGTTAGCCCTACGTATTTGCTGTATGTGTGTGTGTCTGCATGCACACAGTTCCACCATGTGGCTGCCATATACGGGAGGTTTTGGGAAAGCCACAGACTGTACCTGCCAGGCTGTACAGATCACCATCTCTGGCCATGGGCACGGTACCTGTGCCTGGCAGGGGTGCTACGGACAGTATCGGGTACTAAGCCAGACTGGGTACTATCATCAGAGGCAGAGGGATGTCGACCGGACCAAGGTCCCTGCTGGGACTGGCCAGAGCCACGTGCACGTGGTCTTTTAGGACAGTCTATTGACAGCCCAGCACCAACAATGCTGGGGCTGGTACTGCCACTACGGGAGTGGCTGTGACTTGAGGGCCGTCCGTGATGACTGCCAGCTGCTGATGTTGCTGGCATACGTCTACGTCAACATCTCAATCATCCCGCACTGTCTTGGCACATGGACATGACATTGCGGAGGACATCTAATGTCTTCCCCCAACGTCTATCAATGACCTTGGTGTAATTATGGATGGAACCAGCAAGGTCATGGATACTGTCATTTATAGCGGTGTTATGTGCCCTTAGTCCCTGCCTGGTGTACCGTTCCATACGTGTCTGTGCCTGCATTACAGCCTGGAACATATGTGAGGTTGTAAGACCTGTGGGTGCACGTCTGCCAGGGGCATTATGACCAGCAGTGCTCCCACCAGAACCCCTGGACATCTGTCTATGTGTTACCATTCCAGACATCTGGGTATGGCTGCTGTGTGGGGATGCATGTGCCATAGTTACCACACTATCCTGGTCAATGCCCACTGTATGCTGTCCCTCAGCTAAGGCCATTGGTGTTGAGGGATGTATTGTATGCTGTCCCTCAGCTAAGGGCATTGGTGTTGAGGGATGTATTGGCAGTATGAATGGTGAATAGATGGGGTGGAAAGGTGTCTACTGTCGTTTGGTGGCCCAATGACAGACCCTGTCAAACCTGCCTGTGTTACAACACATGTATCATCATTTTCACTATTTGTGGCAGTGACTTCAGGTTCCCTGCTGCACTCAACCAGCCCAACCTTCAGCACCTGTGAGAGGAAGACAGGAAACACACTTTACAACCTGTACATGATGTCAGCACACATGCACACATGCACACATGAACACATGCACACATGCACACATGAACACATGCAAACATGAACACATGCACACATGAACACATGCACACATGCACACATGAACACATGAACACATGCACACATGCACACATGAACACATGAAAACATGCACACATGCACACATGAACATATGCACACATGGACACATGCACACATGAACACATGCACACATGCACACATGAACACATGCACACATGAACACATGCACACATGCACACATGAACACATGCACACATGCACACATGCACACATGAACACATGAAAACATGCACACATGAACACATGTACACATGCACACATGCACACATGAACACATGAACACATGCACACATGAACACATGAACACATGCACGCATGCACACATTAACACAAATACACTCCTCACTAAAGCAGACACACAAACACACACACACACACACACACAAACACAAACAGCAATCCAGAACATACTCATTAGTGGTTGATGGTGGGGTACAGTATCCCAAGCCATAGAGTCATATCACACATGTCAGCATGCAGGATTTCTGTTGCTCAACAGCATGCAGTGTGAGTGTAGAGAGTCCTTGTTACTAGCAGTATACATGGCTTTGATGCATGTGTGTTGTTGTTCAATGGTTGGCCTCACCCTGGAACACAATGTGTACATGGACACAACATTGCTGTGCAAGTATTAAATGCTTTTCAATGTCCTGTGCACCATCACTCACAGGTATACATACCATGGCTGGATGCACACACCTTTGAGGTGTATAGCACTGAATGCTATGTGTAGTACTGCAGTTACTGTAACTGGATGGTGTGTAGTACCATGAGCCATCATCAGGCAGCATCATGTGGTCAGTCAAGTCCACTAATGTGTGCCAGACTGGCCACTATCATGCTGTATCTGAACTGCAGCACTGTGGCTACATTCACCATATCACAGCCAGTTGTTACATGGGTATGTAAGGTGTCCAATAGGGAGCATTGCCTATCATGAATGTGTTGTGTGTTGAAGAGTGTTGCACCACCCCATGATAGGCCTCTACCCCTCAGGTATATTATGTGTGCTGTGTGGATGACATTTGGGATACTGGAGTCTGACCTTACAGCAGGTGTCTGAATAGGTCATGTGTAGCATATTTACATGTACTGCGTATGACAAAGTTGTGCATGTTGTGTGCATGTGTATTGACTCTGCCTATACAATGTCCACTACAATGTACCACAATTGTTTGGGATGCTCTCTGTATTGCATGTGTTTGAGGCAGCTACTCATGTTACTGGAATGTGCATAGTCCCACAGAAAACATGCACAGCATGCATTATATGTAGGTGTTTTACATGTGTATATGGCCTACAACTCACCTATGACATGCACATGTTATTTGCTATATTAAATGTAGAGCTCTCACCAGCATGGGTCTGCTGCTGTCGTCCTGTCACACCAGTGTGACCTACAAGGATATGAGACAGTTTGTCAGTGTCAACAACTATGGCATTGATGCTGTGTGTTTGCAATCTGACAGTGGTACAAAGGTTGACAGTCACAGGCATACAGAGTATGTTCCAAATTATCATAATTGTACAACACCAGGCTCCACATCTTCTCACTACACAGTACACATCTGCCATATGCATGTTCTAACAATCAAGATAACAGTAGTCTACAGATATGCCATGTTACCTGCACGCTCTGTGTCAAGCTGCTGGGTGACTCCGGACTCCATGATGACACATGTGTGTTGTTGTAGTGGTTGGCCAGGAGCCACCACACTGAGGAGCAGCTCCTCCGCTCTGGTGAGGGGTGGGTGTAATGTTGCACCACCACCTGTGGCAAGGTGTTGTCCTCGGACATCAGTGGCATGCTGCTGGACATGTCTAACTAAATCACTGCAGTGATGGTGTACCTGCTCATATGTCCTGTTATGCATGCCTACATCATTAACCCTACGGACAACATCCTGCCATAGTGCAGTGCTCTCATGCTGGTCCTGGCTGGTTCTGGAGAACAGCAGGGTGTGATGTTGTTCCAGGGTGGATATAATAATATCTTCACGCTGTAGGTTGCAATAAAGGCTGTCCTCCTAATTTTTGAACAAACGAACGGGCCAAAAGAGTTCCAAGCAGCAAGCAGTTTATTTCCACTCCAACACAGAAACGAACACTGTACAACAAGATTGAGCGCGCTTTCGTCTCGTAACGTGAGACTTCTTCAGAATCTAAACTACTAACCTTGCCTTCAGTTTATATACACCATTGGTTATTAGTTAATTGTTTAATTAGTCTACCTAATGAATGCAATCAATTCTTAATCTGCTATTAACATAATCACCGTATTTCTCCTAACGTAGCATCCACAGGTTGCAATGTCTATGTAAAATATATATCTCTTACTCTACAATGGATCTGAACATTACTAATACATAATTAATAAAATACAACTCATAACTAGAATACATAATAGTCAGAATTGCTTTCAAAAATGAATAAATATTAAGAAATTAATGGTTAATACAACCATATAAAAACTGCTATAAACGCTCATATTTAAAAACTCTTATTTAAAATGCTATGCTACTCAATACTTTAAGTGAATGTGGGCATGAGGTATAAAAATAATAGTAGAACTGAATATATAAATAAATAGACTGCCTACATGAATTATGCCACATAATCTAACATATAGGTACGTATAAACATGTCTAAACCTACAATATTGAAGCATATCCAAATTATATGAATCAACTGGCATAAAGGTAAGAACCACCTTGCTGTCGTAATATAATACCAGAGATATACATATAACAAACATTACATCCAAAGATATTGTAACAACAAATGGTTGTGAAGATGCATGAACTAAAAGATGCATATGCATAAAAAATGTATCTACTCAAATAAATAAATAAATATACATTCATATATACTAATTATATTGATTCAGTGTATGGTAGATTCATATGATTTTAATTAATATATTTACAGCAATTGTACCAATTATATTAAATTATAAACATTATCTATAAAACACATAAATATATATATGTATATATATATAATAATATATATATGTATATATATATATATAATATATAATATATATACCAGGCCACAACTATAAATAATTGACCAAAATTCCAAAAACTGAAATAACATACCATACTATTTCCTACCATACTGGGATGCTATCATTTTTAAAACAGGTTTAATTGAAATATGGTCATTCATCCCGGGATGTACACAAGCATCAAGTCTTATCTGCCAAATCATCTCCCTATATTCCAACAGGGTTTCCCAGTCTCCTCTCCTTTCTTTTTGTTTTACTACCTCCAATACCCAGAATTTTATATCCATATTTTTGCATATAGTAGAATGCCTATAAAGTGCGTTATTCTTATTCTTTTTACTAATATCTCTCATATGTTCATATATACGTGCTTTCAAATTTCTTTCTGTCTTACCTATATAGTAACCCCAACATGATAGGCAATAAGCTAAATAGACCACCCCTTTAGTATAACAACTCGTATAAGTGTGGCTCATGATGTTAAAGTTAATACTGGGAATGTTAATCTCCTTTTTACAGGCAATATATGGGCATTGTGCACATCTCCCACATTTGTATGTGCCCACCTTGGATGATGCCCCTTCTTTTTCCTGTTCCTTCTTTTTCTCTAGGATATTCTTCAAATTTTTGTTTCTTCTAAATGTATATTTCAACTGACTTTGGAATATGTTAGTTCTTGTCGGCATCATTTTAAACATATTCCAAATCCCGTTAATGCCCTTCTTTAACCACCCTATATCAGAATAGTAGGTTAAAATTAATCTAGGAATTTCTTTAACTACACTGCTGTTTGATCTTATACCATGGTCCTTACCAGTGTCATCACCTAATTTGATACTAGTGTCTTTATTATTTATAAAATGGGATGAACCCTGTTCATGCTGTTCCATGGCCAATAATGGTTTAAAAGTATTATTCCGTTTCCTAATAATTTCTATCTTAATTTTTTCTAACATATGTAAAGGATATCCCCTTTCCTTAAACATCCCTTTTATAAGCTCCAATTCATCAATAAACTCACAATCCTCAGTGGTCATTCTAGAGGCTCTTATCATTTGCCCTTTGACTATATTTCTTTTTGTATAATGTGGGTGGTCACTTAGGTAGTGTAGATATGAATTAGAGAAACATTTTTTCCGGAACACTTTAGATTTATATCTATTTTTGTTGTAGTCTTTCGTAATAGTAACATCCAAATAGTGTATTTCTTCCTTATTGTACTCATATGTAAATTCCAGAAACCTGGTAGTACCATTTATATATTCCATAAACTGTTTAACCAATTCATTTCCCCCTTTCCATATAATTATGATGTCGTCCAAAAATCGAAAGTATCTAATTATATGTTGATTGAAATGGGACCCAAAAATATATGTATTCTCCCAAAATAACATGATAATGTTTGCATAAATGGGCGCACATGCTGAACCCATTGCAACTCCGTCCAATTGATGATATATATCCCCTTGGAAATAAATGAAGTTGTACTTCAGTACTAATTCCATATTTTCAAGAACTAGCCTAAATTCTTCAGGGTTCAGTATGTCAATCTCAGCAATCATTTTCTCAAACCACACCATTCCTTCTTCATGTGGGATCACAGAAAATAGGTCCTTAACGTCAATGGTTAAAAAACCATATTCTTCTTTGAATGGTATTGTATTGAATTTATTCAAAAAATCCCAGGAATCAACTAATACGTGTGAATACTTTTTGTAAAAGCACTTTAGTTTGGTATCAACATATATACCAAGGGGTTGGGTTTTTGACCCCCTAGATGTAACAATTGGTCTCATTGGGGGATCTGCTATTCCCTTATGTATTTTAGGGATACCAAAAATTTCGGGTATAACTGGCTTCGGTACCCTAAGAAAATTGTATAATTCGACATCTATTAGTCCTTGTAACAAATTGTCCTCTAGAATTAGATCTATTTTTCTATATAGAATGTTTATTTCGTTCATAGAAATTATACGATACCTATTATCATTGTCAAGAATTTTAAGCATCCTCTCTGTGTAGTCCCAACTGTCCATAAGTACCGCACCACCCCCCTTGTCAGGTTTCATAACCCTAATGTTCTTATTGTTACTAAGATTTTCCATCACTATCTTTTCCCCTTCAGAGAGGTTGGTTTCCAATTTATGTCTTTTTTTGTTTTTGTATCCATCCCTCATCATTTTAATAATACACACCTCAAAATTGTGTATATCTTGCTGTAAAGGGGGATTGTATATACTGTTTTTCTTTAGGACGTTGTTATCATATGCCAAGTGGTCCTGATATATAACTTATATATATACAGTTTATGGAATATATAAATGGTACTACCAGGTTTCTGGAATTTACATATGAGTACAATAAGGAAGAAATACACTATTTGGATGTTACTATTACGAAAGACTACAACAAAAATAGATATAAATCTAAAGTGTTCCGGAAAAAATGTTTCTCTAATTCATATCTACACTACCTAAGTGACCACCCACATTATACAAAAAGAAATATAGTCAAAGGGCAAATGATAAGAGCCTCTAGAATGACCACTGAGGATTGTGAGTTTATTGATGAATTGGAGCTTATAAAAGGGATGTTTAAGGAAAGGGGATATCCTTTACATATGTTAGAAAAAATTAAGATAGAAATTATTAGGAAACGGAATAATACTTTTAAACCATTATTGGCCATGGAACAGCATGAACAGGGTTCATCCCATTTTATAAATAATAAAGACACTAGTATCAAATTAGGTGATGACCCTGGTAAGGACCATGGTATAAGATCAAACAGCAGTGTAGTTAAAGAAATTCCTAGATTAATTTTAACCTACTATTCTGATATAGGGTGGTTAAAGAAGGGCATTAACGGGATTTGGAATATGTTTAAAATGATGCCGACAAGAACTAACATATTCCAAAGTCAGTTGAAATATACATTTAGAAGAAACAAAAATTTGAAGAATATCCTAGAGAAAAAGAAGGAACAGGAAAAAGAAGGGGCATCATCCAAGGTGGGCACATACAAATGTGGGAGATGTGCACAATGCCCATATATTGCCTGTAAAAAGGAGATTAACATTCCCAGTATTAACTTTAACATCATGAGCCACACTTATATGAGTTGTTATACTAAAGGGGTGGTCTATTTAGCTTATTGCCTATCATGTTGGGGTTACTATATAGGTAAGACAGAAAGAAATTTGAAAGCACGTATATATGAACATATGAGAGATATTAGTAAAAAGAATGAGAATAACGCACTTTATAGGCATTCTACTATATGCAAAAATATGGATATAAAATTCTGGGTATTGGAGGTAGTAAAACAAAAAGAAAGGAGAGGAGACTGGGAAACCCTGTTGGAATATAGGGAGATGATTTGGCAGATAAGACTTGATGCTTGTGTACATCCCGGGATGAATGACCATATTTCAATTAAACCTGTTTTAAAAATGATAGCATCCCAGTATGGTAGGAAATAGTATGGTATGTTATTTCAGTTTTTGGAATTTTGGTCAATTATTTATAGTTGTGGCCTGGTATATATATTATATATTATATATATATATATACATATATATATTATTATATATATATACATATATATATTTATGTGTTTTATAGATAATGTTTATAATTTAATATAATTGGTACAATTGCTGTAAATATATTAATTAAAATCATATGAATCTACCATACACTGAATCAATATAATTAGTATATATGAATGTATATTTATTTATTTATTTGAGTAGATACATTTTTTATGCATATGCATCTTTTAGTTCATGCATCTTCACAACCATTTGTTGTTACAATATCTTTGGATGTAATGTTTGTTATATGTATATCTCTGGTATTATATTACGACAGCAAGGTGGTTCTTACCTTTATGCCAGTTGATTCATATAATTTGGATATGCTTCAATATTGTAGGTTTAGACATGTTTATACGTACCTATATGTTAGATTATGTGGCATAATTCATGTAGGCAGTCTATTTATTTATATATTCAGTTCTACTATTATTTTTATACCTCATGCCCACATTCACTTAAAGTATTGAGTAGCATAGCATTTTAAATAAGAGTTTTTAAATATGAGCGTTTATAGCAGTTTTTATATGGTTGTATTAACCATTAATTTATTAATATTTATTCATTTTTGTAAGCAATTCTGACTATTATGTATTCTAGTTATGAGTTGTATTTTATTAATTATGTATTAGTAATGTTCAGATCCATTGTAGAGTAAGAGATATATATTTTACATAGACATTGCAACCTGTGGATGCTACGTTAGGAGAAATACGGTGATTATGTTAATAGCAGATTAAGAATTGATTGCATTCATTAGGTAGACTAATTAAACAATTAACTAATAACCAATGGTGTATATAAACTGAAGGCAAGGTTAGTAGTTTAGATTCTGAAGAAGTCTCACGTTACGAGATGAAAGCGCGCTCAATCTTGTTGTACAGTGTTCGTTTCTGTGTTGGAGTGGAAATAAACTGCTTGCTGCTTGGAACTCTTTTGGCCCGTTCGTTTGTTCAAAAATTAGGAGGACAGCCTTTATTGCAACCTACAGCGTGTTAATTTTGGACAGTTTGTTGTTCGCAAGGGTAAGAGTACCCATTTTGTGTGTTGGATAATAATATCTTCCTCTTCATGTGAATATGCAGGGTTACAATGGTGAGACATGTCCCTGGAAGGCAATAAAACAATAATTGTGAGCAAGTCATGTGGCACACTTAACATTCTAATGTACAGATATCAATGAAATGCCATATATAGCAACCTATTGGCTGTCAGTAGATACACACATTTAATACAATGTATCAGTGCCCAGCCCACAACTGCCTCACAGTGCCTGGCATGTTCTATATACTAAACCATGTTCTGCACAGCAACAAAGAGAAACCAGTATGTAAGACTATACAACAGTACATGGCACACCATATGTGACACAATGCACCACCTAGCCACAAGCTAATGCATAACGACATATGTCATCCATTGAAATGATTGTAAAGCATAGTTACAGTACTACCAGTACACCACACTACTTGTTGATAGCAAACCCCTAACTAACATATGTGCACATTCATCAATATAGGTAGCATACTGCTGTACTACACTATACATTTTGCTAGATATGCACTTATATCCTGTAACACACATATGACCGAGGCCATGTTATAGGCATACCCACACACACATCGGACATACCTACAAGACACAAAGGTATGGCAACCCAGATGAGCTTTACCTGTGTACCATACAGTACTGTGTGCCAGCACTTACAAAACCTTATATCTGAGGTATGTAATGTGTGAGGACTACAGGTAACAAACACAACAGTGTTTCCAAGCACAGTGGATATACACCATACTGTGCTGTTTACGTCTACAGCTTCAGGTAGTACTACAGTTCATATGGGATCTGTATTCACTAGTGTTTACAATCAATAAGCATACATGTACTGCTTTAGCCTACAATGACACACTCCAGTCAACACCATGGGTCTATGTCACACCGTATGCCATACTGCTTTTCCTGCCTAGCAATAGCATACATATCTTTGCCTGGGATCAGAGCTACAACACAACATATCATGATATACACAGTTTCCCACTAGGCTATCACACATATACCCAACTTTGACATATTCACCTACACATTCACCATCACACTCAGTCAACTTCACATAGCAATAAATGCAACAGGTAAATGCGTGTGTGTATCATGTCCTAGGTAGCGAATAGGCTATCAGCCGTAGGGCCTATAGAAGCCTAGCCATATGGTACCCTGCCCTTCAACACCCATGTAAATTAATTTCATGTGCTCCTGTCATGCAGAGCCACTGAGGTGATTCCCGGGTTGTATTTCCTATCTCACATCCAATCATCAGGATTATTCATGACGACTGCTAATGAGGACCTTTCTTTGCTATTGGTAGGTAGTTTGTATGTGTCTGAGATCAGCATGTACCACTCCAGCGTGTTCTGCCATTTGAGGTTACAAGGTTTAGGTCAGTACAGTGTGTAGCTTGTAGGGATTGTGATCTGTTTACATGGAGCATGTCCAACACCTGTGGGTTTGGCATAGCTTTGTATGTTAGGCAGTGTTTGCCTCTAGGTAGGTGGTATGTGACACAGTGTAGCTGTGGTATTGTGAGACAGTCTGCATAGGGTGTCTGTTTGTGTCTGGTAATACTCTGCGAGGTATGTGTCTAGCGTCTACAGTTGCTGTAGATGTCTTCTGAGGTACATACCTAAAGGGCCATTGTACACTATGATGGGTTTTATGACTGATGAGTAGAGTGGAACACTGACCTCCTTTTCCATGGATGACACATCTTTTGTGATGACATGTGGACCATAGATAGTTTACATGACTAATGTGGCACTGTGATTATTAAAAGGGACACTACTGTCCACCTGTGTCCCATGGTGTCTTATCACACTTTTGGAGTTGGGTAGACTACCACCTATGTTGTAGTTCATGGGTACAGGGATTGTAACAAAAGGGATGCCAATGCATTTACAACATTGAGCTTGAGACCATGGCTTGGTCACCAGGCATCTGTCGTAGTACATATAACACTGTCTCCCTCTCTCTCTCTATATCTCTATATGTCTATATCTATATACCTACATATCTCTATATATCTATCTATATATATATATATATATATATATATATATATATATATATATATCACACATGCATATAAACATCCAGTGGTGTACATATAGTTATACATATAGGCACATATACAGTCCACCTTTCATGGTGGGAATATCAATTATGCAAAGTTTGTGAGGGATACAGTTATGTAAAAATATTGCACAGTCTTGTGCAGAAGGCATTGATGGTATTCTCAGCCCATGTATCTTTAGCAGGACTCACTGCTCACTGTCTGGAAGACTAAAAACCGAATAAATCATACACACAGCATTTAAACACCACATGTCATATACCAGCACTGTATGCTGTCTTGTTTGCCACACACTACAACCTATGCACATAACAACCTTCACCAACATATATATGTCCACCCTTCACAAACAGTTGCAGTATGTCCATTGCTCTATGCACATGTACAGATGCTAATATATCTGACACATAAATATCTCTCCATATGTGTGTGCCATACACACACATGGTCCACACTGTTGTAAGTCCGTACACCTCATGGATGAGCTGTTGGGCCTTGCTACAACATGAGCAGTTGGCACATGTGTGCACACAGTAATATTACAGGAAGTATATATAGCTGCAAATGCTACCTTACTATACTAGCCTGGTACAGCAGTTGACAATGCTAAGCTACACATTATATGACTATCATGCATGTCTTACTCTGTCACATCCAAGTTTATATAGCTGTTTGCACTACTCCCCCAAACAGCCATTATACACAGTACTGTACAGAACATAGATAATATGATCAGATGTTTGGCATTTAATGCTGAGCTACATTTATGACAGTTATGTCCCACTGCACACAGCTACACACTAATTTGTCCATGGCAGTAGTTATGCATGGCATCAGTGCATACATACCAACTGCTGCCACATATGCATGTTTCGAAGTATGTACAGTACTCTTCATAAACATCTACTACTTGCCGGTAACTACATATCTGTTACATACCTGTCTGTCAGTTGCAGGTCCGTCTATGTATGTTTTGACAAAACAATTTTCTTGGTTTACTGTCTTTTTTGGTATCCATTAAGTAATGTTTGTTTTTCCTTATCTTTTTTTTTTTTGGTTATTAATTAATTTTTTTTTTTGTTTTTACTTAATTAATATTTTAGGTTAGTAATTAAGGAACTTTATTGTTTTACTTAAATATTTTTATTTTTTTAAGTAATATTCTTTTTTTTACTCCTCTCCTGGATCTATCAACACTCCAAGTTGTGTAATGTAATGATTGCATGTGGGGATAGCAAGTACAGTCTGCTTTTATATGTGATGCCCTCTGCACCAACTGGTGCCCAGCATTTGGTAAAAGCATACAGCCTGCTGTGTGGTAATTGCAGTACTCACTGTCATAGTAACCCACTGCTATAAACTGCTAAGTTATGTAGGTGTAGCCCTTTCAAATTTCCAGAGTGGGGCCCATGCTTGTTTGCTGTGGACACTGTTGTTCCATTCAAAAAGTTGGTATACTTCTTATATCTGAAGCTAGGTTTGTAGCCAGTGATGCACATGTTGGACTCAGACCTGACTGTTGCCACTTCCAGTACAGAGATATCAGTGTAGAGTTTAACTCACCCCTACAAATGCTTACACAAGATATATGTGAATATGTAGTGTCTTTTCTGCTTATATGAATAACTGCCATACAGAAGTAGTTATTGAAATGTATTCTTTTGGCACATGAACTGTTTGTGAACTGTTATACTATGAATATTAATGCACTCACTCCTGCAGGGTTTGTGCTTTTTATTGTTGACATTAGCACAGGATTCTCAAGAAAACTGGACAATTCCAGTACTGAGTATGCCTACCTACATCCTTGGTAGACCCTGAACACACAAGTATATTGTAAATTTGGGGGGGGATGCAGACAAACAGAGAGCATTATGTATTATTGTGTGAATGTTATCTTACTTGACTTAAAGGGTTGGTGTGTACCTGTTAGCTTACCAAGGCAGGTAGTCTGTCTGCATAGTTCCCAACTGTGAACCGATCCAGATGGTATCCAGATGTTAGCCTGTTATTCTTTGTCTGTGCAACCCACAGGTGTTTACAGCACTGTTACAATGGCATTGTTACAGTCAGTTGCTACCAGTACATGGCTACATCCTTTGGTATTTCTGTGTTGTACTCCTACAGAAGGGTATCCTTGTGGAAGTCCTCCCAAAGCTATTTGCAGAGTGTGTAACAGCAGTAAAGCTGATATGCCTGTGTGTCTGTGCCTCTGCCAGGCCTATGAAACACTCAGATACATACTTGCATGGAGTCAGGGATAGGCAGTTGAAAGTGAGGTACACCTTCCAAATAAAAGAGACAGTAAGTGTAGACTTGAGTGAAGCAGTGCATATGGATTAGTACACCTTTTATGAAGTACAAGTGGTGTCTACTGTTATTATTGTCATTATTCATTGTGTAATACCCCACCTTTCTGCCTAACGTCAATACTTTTCAGAGGGATTCAGCGGGACACAGCTAATATATGTTTCACAATCAGGGACATCCCTGAAAAGTAGTCATAGTTGGGAAGTATGGCCTCTGCCCTAATCAGATATGCCAGTGTTTGTCCTGCTATGATACTGTGTGGGGGTTGTAAAGTGCTTCTGTAACATTATTTGCTGCTAGAATGGCTGCTTCTCTCATCACAGTCATGTAATGCAATTCCACAACAATTGCTGGTAAAGATCCACAGAACAAGCTTTGTGTTATGGCCTTCCTATTTTTCCTTTAAATTCACTCATTGTAATCCATGATATATTTATTTCAGCACCAAGTTATTGTATATCTGCTGTGGCTTAGTGGTACTTCATGCAGTCTAGTGTGTCCAAGGTCTGGGGTTCGAGACTGACAGAGGTGTTTTATTTTGCTGCTGAGCAGAACAAGGCCACTGACATACAGAGTGACTAAGGCACTTTTAAGCAGTTGTAAGCGGGTTTGGTGAGTTTGCGCGATGCTTAGCTATGCTTAGCTAAGTGCATACAAGCGCACCCCCGCTAACTACTGCTTAAAAGTGCTTACTCCCACTAACCCCCGCGCTAATTTTTTGAAAGAAAAGAAAATGGGGAGATAGGAAAGTGGTGAAAAAGGGGGCACAAAGAGGGAAAGACAAAAGGGAAACCAGCTCAGGATGTGCAGGACAGGTGTAGGGAAGGTCCATAGCTGCCCATTTCTTTACCAGCAACAGCTGTGCATATTGCAGAGATTTGAAGTGAAATTTGAAACCTTCCACCCCTGAGAGAGGGGTGAGGACAACAATGTATGTTGTACCGCCAATTATAATTATCAGTTTACATGTCTAGCGGACATGTGTGCGAAATAGGCAACTATGTATGGGGCATAATTTTTTTGTGGGAACAGCTTGCCCTTTTTTTTTTTTTTTTTTTTTTCAGGTGAGAGTGGAATGTGAGGTAGGGGAAGTAGGTATGTTGTGGGAGGTAGGTTGTGGAGGTAAACAGACAAGACAAACAAGACACATACGGGGCGGAATATGACACATGGGGTGGGTGAACACAATTGACGGGGAAGGATGTTTGGAAATCGCAAGCCCATAAGCCCACAGATGGTAACAGTGGAACTGAGATCCCCACCCATGGGCAGTCACCACTGCACCTTCACAGACCCAAGGGTGGCTGTGCTGGGGGCTGTGTAGGAGGGGCAGGCTCACCCGTGAGTCACGCCACTCTTGCCTTGAGCTGGTGTAGAGGATCAGCGACTGTACACTCAATCTCCCTACGCACCACAGCCCGGACCATTTGGTGGGTGATGGCTGGCCCTCCTCTGGCCACGCTTGCAGGAGAGGGACGAGCCCCATCCCCTGCAGCACTTCCACCCAAAGGTGGCACAGGGCCACCAGAGAAGGAGTTCCCGGGCTGGGCACCGGACATGCTGGTGCCAGGTGCCATCGCCAGCTGAGGTGGGAGAGGAGGGTCTGCTGAGACCAGCCTTCCCATACGTTCTATGTTTAGCAGAATTTAATGATAATATGGGTTAGTAACAGACAACAGCATTCCAAATTAGTTGTAACAGCATGCAGTAGTATTCCCATTAACCCACCACACAGGTATTCCAGCAGTTGAACAGCAAGCATAGCACATGCATATTTAGAACACCAATGGACATTCCAACAGCATGCAGGATTGATTGGTGGCAACAGGCCACCAAGGTTTTGGTATGTGAACAGGGCACATGCATCAAAGTACATGCAGATATTTATAAACCAACAGGACATATGTCCCAACAAAGTTTTTGAGATTACACCTACCCATTAAGTTGTGGAATGGCATTATTTATGACCATAAAGTAGGGTAGAAAAAAATCCATTAACAACTTGTATATACTTATAATTGTACTCTACATTCCTACTGACTGCAGGTATATATCCCCTACATGTATTATTACACTAGGCAGTGTCCATGAAATTTTGAAATGGGTTTTGATAGTTGTTTATATACCTGACCTGTATCTGACATACAAACTGTTCCAGATGCAGATGTTACTGCTACATATTTATATATTTCATTTATATTCCTATATCTACATATCTGGCTGTCTTCAGGTGACATTATCAGCTACATTTAAACAGACCCCTACATTTCTAGCAGCACAATGACATTCCTGGGGATCACAATCACAAGCTACTCATGTGCCAGATTAACCTGTACATACTAGCCATGAACCAACAGTTGAGGACTGTATATATGCTTAAGGGCTACTGGCATTCCCTTCATCCACTTTATATGGACCTACCCAATTGTGGATTGACAGCATTTAATACAACTGTACTATCTCCATAATGCAAGGGTATAACAACATATCAAAGAAAGTGACACAGACACAGTCCAGGCCTTCTACTTTATTAATTACATTACACACTTTTGTAGTGGCTCTCTCATTCATTTCATATTTTGGTGCATGCAGAATACTTTTATTCCAAACCTATTATACCTTTATTAAAGGGTTCCAACACTTTTTCACACTCTCTCACTTAATTTATATTACAATACATGCAGAGACTTTATTCATGGCTTATTAGACCTTTATTGATGGGTTACAACACTCTTTTTCAGGCTCTCTCACTTCTTTTATTTAATAAGACATGCAGAAGAATTACTAACCTGCCTGGTGGTGCAGCCTTAGCAGCCTATCTGCATAGGCTTGCTGATTCACGGCACGGACACCTGCAGCTGTAATGTAAATGAAGGGATATTGAGACATAGCTATCCATAATATAGACTGCAATAGCATTCCTTACATACTTCATTCCATGGCTACCTACTCAGTAGTGGGGCATTTTCCATTTCACGGGCCTCCTGGATCCATCGGGTCAGTTGGTCCTGCTTCCATCTCTTCAGGTCTGCATGGTGGTGACAGACCTGCTCACCAGTCCTTGGGATGCCTGTGGCACTGGTGAGATCATGAGCTAACCTGTTCCAAGCCTCCGCTTTAAACTCTGCACCTTGAAACTGGCCCTGCAGGAGTCTAGACTCATGATGATGGACAAGGAGCCAAACCATGTATTTTGACTCCTCAATGCCCCACCTTTGTGCTCTAAAGTGATTACCCTCTCCAGCACCGGCCATTCTGACTGCAAATGGGAACCACAATCAGTTATGGTGAGTATTCCCACCTATGGGGCTTAAATATGTCTCATTTCCCACACTTATTTGTGACTGGCCATTTTGGAAAATTCTCAGCTAACAGCAAACCTGCTTAGCAATGGTTAAACTTCCATTCATAAGTATATGTATGTTAACAGCGCATGATTCTGCAAAGCTGTCATGGTGGAGTGGTTCAGTGCTTTGATTATGGTGCACAGTGTCCCGGGTTCGAGCCTTGTCATTGCTTTTTATTTTACTACTGTCCACACAGGCTAGGGGGTGTGGCTGTGTGTAGGCGACTTTGCTCCACTTTACTCTACGTTGCACTACATTGCCAGACGTTGCCCAACATTGCCCGATGGTGCGCTAGTTGGCCCGGTGCGCAGCTCTGTGCAAAACTATTGTGCTACTTAAAGCGCTGCTTAGCTATGGGCAACTATATTGCGCTGGGTAAAGCGCTGCTTAACTATGGGCAACTGTATCGTGCTGGGTAAAGCGCTGCTTAACTATGGGCAACTATATCGCACTGGGTAAAGCGCTGCTTAACTATGGGCAACTATATTACGCTGGGTAAAATGCTGCTAAGCTATGGGCATTTATATGTCAAGATCCTTCTTATATTTATGTATACATTTTGTTCACTGATACATAGGCCATTTCAATGCTTTTTAGTAAAATGTTATTCATATATGTCAGGAATTATTTCATATACTAATTTAAAACGTAAAATAGAAAGGGGAGTGGTGGGACTTGAACCGTGAATGCCTCCTCTTTGTGTGAAGGTTCTATTACTACGGTATTGCTATTTGGATTAATTTGCATAAACATTTCTTATTATGCTCTTCAGTGTCGGAATTGCTAACTGCAGCTAAGCAATGGGCACACCCACGCAAACACGCACAAATACGGGCAGCTATATCGGGAATTATAAGAAATAAGTTAAAGGTTTTACATTTTATAACTGTACTGGGGGTTTACAATGTGAGGGAGTGTAGTGTTGGGTATGTAGACATTTGAGCGGACTCACTCATGTGTGTTGACATTGCACAATTCAGACACTTGCAGGGGCGTGGACCTTTGGACTGCTCGGCAGTCAGACATGCCCCCTGCCTTCCTGCACAGTCCGTGTTAGACTTGGAGTGGAGTCAGCGTGCCCTCATGAATATGCATGGCACGCTGACATCATACCGTTCAACTGCAGTTTCCAAGTAAGACTTATTTAGTCTTACACGGAGGATTCGTGAATCTGGAGGTATATTTAATTTCTTTACTCTCACTATAATCTAGCAGTCATGACACACACACAGACTAATAGGCTGATTCCAATTTATTATAACTATAATGCTACTTTTATCATTTGGTTTAATGAATTCCTTTTCTGATTTAATATGTAATTACTTGTCATTCTTTGTAAGTTAAATTTTATTAGATTTCACTAGAATTCTTTTCATTTTTAACTGTTTCTGAAACATATTAATTAGACATCATAGAAAACGGGTATATATTATAACATCGAAGTTCTCTAACATCAAATGTTATAATATCGAACCAGTAATGTCGAACGCTGAAAATAGCAAAGGTGGAGGACACTGAATTCTTTCCCAGGGAAAGAATTTGGTGGGCCATTGCTGTGGCTTTGCTGTTTTTAGTGTTCGATATGTTGGAGCGTTATGGGTTGGGTTCAGGTAAGTGTGCGATTGTGTGTAGGTTAGGGTTAGGGGGCGGGTTAGGTGAGTTAGGGTTAGGGCGCAGGTCAGGTAAGTGTGCAATTGTGTGGAGGTTAGGGTTAGGGGCGTGTTAGGTGAGTTAGGGCGCAGGTGAGGTGAGTGTGCGATAGTGACGGACCTTAGGGTTAGGGTTGGATTAAGGTAAGTGGATAGCTAGTACTGTATGTAAAGTTTAGTTTAGGTGTAGGATTTTAAGTGTATGTGTGTGGATGGCTGTTTTTTGTGTGTGTTTGTGCTGTGTGTATGTTTCTCAGAATAGCAATTTTTTTCCGTGGGAAAAAATTCGCTATTCTGACTGTTCGATGTTTTCAGTCTTTGGTGTTTAGGGTTCGATATTATAACAGTCAATGTTAGAGAACTTCGATGTTATGATATAGACCCATAGAAAACATATTAATAAACATGTTAGTGAAAGGAGGCCCAAGATTACTTTTCTAATTATGGATAAATTCATCCAAACAATTGTTAATGTTCATAAAGACAACAACATTCAAAAAATGATCACATGTAACAGACTCCTCAGGAAGATGCATTCCTAAAAATCACTGTCCCATTGTCTTATACATGATTACAATAATCAAGATGAAGTCTCTTTGCTAATTTGAAAACAACAGTCTTAGAAATATGAAGACAAGGGAAGTTAGTATGTACAAAGTTTACAAATTGTTCAAATACAGTGTATACGTCTAGTGAAAGATCTGTGCCGGAGCAGTTTGTGACATTATTGCTGAAAATATCAGGAATATCCTGGAAACAAAACATCTGATGGTAAACTACCAAACCCAGTCTGTGCTATGAAATGCACTTTAATCATCGTCCAGGCAGTTGACCTACTTTATTATACTGGAACTGAAGATTGTTATATTTCAGAATGTTCATATAACTGTCTGCTGGAGGGTCTCAAGTTGCTCTCAGAATTCTAACATAAAATATTGATGTATTAGGTATCAGGAAATCATCTAATAACCTTTATTGACTTACATTATTCCTGGATAAGATAAATCCTACATTATTCTTATTAATGCTTTGCTGTATACTTACCTAATCTATCTCGAGTCTCCATAACAGTTGTTGCTTTACATTGCAGAGGTACTCATCTCAACCATATAATTTGTCAAGATGGTCTTTTAAGGTTACATTAGGTTCTCTCCTATTATCTATGTACATTTCTGTGTTACAACTTACTCCTATGTTTAATAAGTCCTACAAAAGCTTTGATTAACTGTATTTGGGGCTTAAATACTGCTAGTTGCTACTTTGGGTGTCTATTGTTAATTCCATATAATCCATGTACTTTGGGATCTAATGTTAATTATTTCTATCCTTAACCTAAGCCTCCAGTAAAACTGAATAGGTAAATCCTTCCCGCTCTTCTTGCCTTGTGGTCTACATATATTTTTTTGGAAATGTTTGTGTTTTAGTTAGAAAACATCTCTTATTTTTAATGTTGTTTCTTCACAACACTATTTGTGTCTTTATTCTACTCAGTCTCTGTTAAATTTGTTTCTTTTTAACAGAGCGGCTACATCTTCAAAACTTCCACATCACATACAAAACTGTCTGTATGAATTGTAACCCGTCACTTTAAGCCAATTTGCATTCAACATGCTGATCATATTAAGGTATCATGTAACACATCAGTATGCCTTAATTAATATTGCTCATCTACCCCTTCTTGAGTATTGTTGCAGTTGGCATTTTAGAGCAAGAGAAACAAGAATGTCAAAAATTTCAGCTATACCATCTAAATATATATTGTATAGACATGATGGTATACTTTAGTTCTATACAAATTGCTAAAAGTGTAATATTTATCTGCTACAGGGAAAAAATAATAAAGGTAACTTTGACATGAGCATTTTTAATATGCTTCATATCCAGTTTTAAAATATTGTCCTTATGTACAAACCTTTAAGTATTCTATGTTACCTCCATCCTGTCATTTTCTTTCTTTCTTCATAATTGCATTTTCTAGTCTACAATGTTTATACTGTTGCTGTTGTGGGCTTCCTGACTCATTATATCTACCCAAATTAAACTATTCATTTAAATGCCTAGGCACTCCAGAGCTCCAGCAATACTCATTCTGTGAATCTGAATGAAATATTAGAGAAAGCACTATATGTCATAACACTCCAGTTAACAGTGATACAACCAGTGATAATCAATGAAATGAGAGACCAGTTGGCATAATGGTTAAGGTCTTTGCCTCTCATGCACAAGATACAATGTTCCATCCTGATCTCTGGCCAATGCTTGTTTGAAGTTTGCATGTTCTCCCTGTGTCTCTGTGGGTTCCTCCAAAAACACATTTAGTATTTCCATCTCAAGCTCACCAATGAATGGAGCTGTGGGCAGCAGCACAGACTTTATATGGTGCCCTATAGGGGGAAGAGTTGTATAGACCAACTTCTTCGGGTATCTACTGTATGCACGGTATCCTCAAGATAAGTGAACCCAGATCACAGACTGAAAGCTATGGCAGGGCTAGCTATTTGACAGTGTAAAATATAGGTCTAAGTGATTTGGTCATGCTGAGTAATTTTGCCAAATGGGCATGAGCATGGTGATAAGTGGGTTAAGGACCCGGTTTACACTGATCTATGCCAGGGATTCATGCAAATAGTGGGAGGGGTATTTGTGCCCTTATTGGCCATTTTGTGTCTGCCATAAAGCCCAGCAGTCATGGGTTAAGCTACTGGCCAGCCATTGTCCAGTTGTCCAGACTGAGTTACCTGGGATAGCTCTGTTGAGTGAAAGCTGGACTTAAACCTAATCAACATACCAAACATGAGCTAAGAATTGCTACATTCTGTGTAGGTTCACTGACAATATGGAGCTTGGAAGTGGATGACATGATGGTACAGATGAGGCGGGACAACTTATGTATCCAAGATGCAAGATGGAAGGGCAATGCAGCAAAGCCACTTGGCATAGGATCCAGATTCTACTACTCAGGCTAAAAATGGTGCTGGATTGTGGTGAGAGAGAGGCTTCAGAAGAAAGTGAGGGATGTCAGAATTAGTAAAAGACTCATGGTAATCAGACTCCAGTGTAATGACAGGGCAGTATTCTTAATCCAGACTATGCACCACAGCATGGTTGTGATAGTGAGGAAAAGAGTGTATTCATACAGCAGTTGCAGGTCATACTAGATAAACCAGGACAACATGAATTAAGTTCATGATGGGTGACTTGAATGCAAATATCGGGACAGAGAGAATGAGGAATGCCTGGGTCCACATGGGTGGAGAAAACTGGAATAAAGGAGAGGCTATTCTAGACTTCTGTCTGGCAAATGGCTTGATAATATCCAACACATGGTTCAGAAACAGAGACTGTCATAAGATGACCAACAAGAGTGGCCAACATGCAACTCAGGTAGACTTCCTCCTTGTAAGGAAAGGGCGCTGGAGCAGAATCAGTCATTACAAAGTCATCACCGTAAAACAGTCAGCCCATAGCATAAACCACTGGTTGCCACAATCAGGTGCAAGCAGTGGTCAGAGAAGGCTCTAAGGTCAACAGAGACCAGGCTTAAGACCTAGAATTTGACTGAAGAGAAAGTACAACAGTTCAAGGAGTTACTCAGGGCTCTAGCACCCCAAGAAGAGGCGGAAATATGTGGCGTTGAATAAGAATGGCAGCACCTCAAACAGCAAGTGTGAGGACTACAGAACCGATATGTGGTCTAACCAAGTATGAAAATAAGCTTTGTAAGGAAAGCTGGTGGTGGAATGCAGAAGTTCAAGAAGTCATAGAAAGAAAGAAAGAAAGAAAGAAAGAAAGAAAGAAAGAAAGAAAGATCACAGGCAAAAGTGGGAGATAGAAAAGACAGACCCAGCTAGGAAGGAATACTGGCTGACTAAAAAAGAAAGGAGTTGCGATAGCAAAGCATAGTGCATCAAAGGCACTCTACCAGCTTCTGGAAAGTGACTCTGCATGTGGCACAAATAAACTGTATCAGGTTGCAAGGCAAAGACAGAAAGATAAAGAAAACAGTCAGACACCCTTCATTGGGGATACCAGCAACAGCCTGCCCACTGTCCACAAGACATCAAAGGCAGATGGAAGGAGTACTTACAGCAGTTCCTGAAGGAAGAAAACTCCACAGAATCTATACTGCCCCAGAAACAGCCTATGATGAGAGAAGAAGAGGACCCCCTCCAAAAGAAGTAAGAACAGCACTAAGGGAAATGAAGTCATGGAAAGCAGCAGGCTCAGATGAGGTCGCAGCAGGTATGATAAAGATGCTGGGTGAGATAGGGGAGAAATGGCTCCTGAGGGTACCATAGTAGTGTGGAGAGAAAGGCATATCACAGATTACTGGAGAATAAGTGTACTTGAGCCAGTGCAGAAGAACAAAGGGGACATCCACAACTGTTGGCAGTACAGAGGCATCAAACTCCTGCCACATTGCATGAAAGTTCTGGAGAGGGTGATATGGATGGGAAACCATAAATTTATCTCAGGGATTCCACCTTTGTCCCTCATTGACAGGGGTAACAGGTGCTGACTGAGGTTTCATTTTTGGGTGTAAACTGTTGGCTAGGCTTGTAAGGGCCCCAGGGATATTAGCCTAGTAACCTCCTATGATTGGTAAATGGATATGCATAGTAGCAGAAAGTAAGATGTGAGCAGTTCAGATTCAGATGAGGATGTAGCACAACTGACCTGATGTTTCATTGAGACACATAGTTGAGAAGAAGCTAGAGTTGATGAAAGAATCCAACCGGGCATTCCTAGACTTGGATAAAACATATGACAAGGTCCAAAGAAAGCTCATTTGGGCAGTACTGAGGAGAAGTACTGAAGTCCTAGAAACATTGGTAGAATTAGTGCAAAATATGTACAAGGGTCCAATGACTCAAGTATTAACAGTGTTCAGTCTCACAGAGGGATTCCCAGTGGGAGTAAGTGTACAACAGTGTTCAGCTCTGAGCCCACTGCTGTTCATAAAGGTGATGGACTACATTAGCAAACAGGTCATAGGGAACAGATCAAGTTGCTGTACGCAGACAATGTCACATTATAGACAGACTCTGAGCAAGAATATCAGCAAAGGATAGGGGAATGGAATGCAAAACTGAAGGCACATGGGAAGAAACTAAGTATAGATAAGACAGTGGTAATGGCAGCAAATTGGGGAAATCAGAAGATGAGAACTGAGATAGAATGGAAGTAGTGGAACAGGTTAACAGTTTCATGTATATGGGAGGGGTGTTTGAGGAGAATGGAAATCTGAAGAATTTAAAGATAGAATCAGAGGGGCTGCGGCCAACTGGCATAGAGTGTCAGGTGTAGTGTTTGACAGGAAAAAGCCATAGAAACTGAAAAGTAAGGTGTACAAAACCAGGGTACAACCAGTGCTACTGTACAGTACAGAAACCTGGGCAGTAAAGGCAGAACAGATAAGGAAGCTAAAGGTGATGGAATGAAGTGCCTGAGATGGGCAGTAGGAATCACACTGTGGGACAGACTAAGAAATGAGGAAATAAGAGCAGAAGTCAAAGTAACTCCAATTACAGAAGAGATCAAAGGGAACAGATTACTGTGGTTTGGGCACATGTGCATCAAAGCAGAAGACAAGCTGGTGAAGAAGATTTGGGACAGACCGGAAGAAGGTAAGAGGAGATGAGGTGGATGGATTTCAACAGTCAGGCATGAGTGTTGTAGAACGCAGGAGTGTAGCATTGAATTGAGAGAAATGGCAACAGTTAACACTACACTCTGACCTCATATAGAACAATGGAAAAAAGGGGGTTGCTGCTACTGATGATGATGATAATGAAGAATCAATATGTTCAAGCGAGGTAACTGGAGAGAGAACACATGCATGTGGGAGGGGATAGAAAGTATTGCTCACCTGCAGGACAGTGAAGCCCAAATGCCTCACAAAACTGAGGTAGACAGACAGACTGGGCCCAATTTGGTGGGATTTTATTAAGCCATAGTTTCTATCATAAATCAGGTTTGTGGAGGGAAGAAATAGTAAAAAGGGTCAGAATGTCATAAAGAACATGGAGGAAAGACTTTGCTATTTAGACAGGGAACTCCCTTATACCTAAAAGGTGGCTTAAAAGAGATAACATAAAGACACTAGGCTCAGATGCATATTATAGTCTTTTATATTTGATGAGGAAGCACAGGCATTCATCATTGCAGATGTGTGGTGCATTAAAAGGGAAAATTTGCAAAATATATAATATAGATGTTCTAAAAAAAAGAAGAAAGAGCAATCTGCAGTCAAAATCTGGGGACTAAATGGCAAAAGCTTTTACTATGCCACATAGTGCAGTTTTTTGGCATAGTCCAGCTAATGCACCCCTCAACTTAACTAACAAAACAGTTCAAACACAAAAACCAACATCAAGGTCTGTCTGCACAGAGCTAGAAGCTTAAACAAATTGCCAGACCTTGAGTCCCCTCCCACTTTTGGGGTGCACCATGTGTGCTTATAGTTACCAAAACTTGGTTTAAATGTCTCCTTCTGTATCTGAGTTTTGTTCCTACTATGCCTTTAGACCTGATGAAAACGTTTGTGGTTTTGCCATATTTGTCAGGGACTATATTACATTTAGACATCCTTAGAGGCTCACAAGCACAACCTATTGAGATACAATTCCACTAAATAGGACTGAGTATCAGATCCTAGCATGTTACAGGACCCCGTGACTCATGAAAAAAACATGTTAGATTTCTAAATATAATGGATGAACTTCCTATAAAGAGGAACTCCATTATACAATGGGACTTTAATTACCATTGATAAACTGGGATACCTATATCTCAAACATACGTTATACACAAAAATGTTTAAACTTTATAAATAAAAACTCCCTTGACCTACTTGTTAAATAAACCACTACAGGCAAAAATATTCTTGACCTAGTCATCACAAATATAGCATCTGTAAATACTACAGCTGTGATATCGCATCAATGATAAAGTCTGGTCACAAACAAATACCTTTCACCTTCAAAGTCTCATAACCTACAGATGGTAATATTACATAACTCAAGGACTTCAACAGCTTTTCTGTTGCAATAGGTGAATTACAACTTAGATTTTGTAAAGTTGTAAAGCTTAGTGTTAAAAGTTGTGCGCACAGCAACGAAGGGTTCTCTCCTCCCAGTTATTCCAGCCAATCGGCACTAGATGTGCCATAATACCTTGAATTAGCCTTACACACAAAGTCTTCCAGTCCCAAGCATTCACTGTTTAAACTAGTAAATTTCTGCTTTTTACTGTCAGTCTTCTTTCTATATACTAATCACAACCATCTCTATAAAAGCCCAACAAACTTGTTTGTGTGTTTACAGTGATATTATACTTATTTAAAGTATTACATCTATAAAAGCCCAACAACCCTGTTTGTGTGCTTACAGTGATATGATACTTATTTAAAGTATTACATCTATAAAAGCCCAACAACCCTGTTTGTGTGTTTACAGTGATATTATACTTATTTAAATTATTACATCTATAAAAGCCCAACAACCCTGTTTGCGTGCTTACAGTGATATGATACTTATTTAAAGTATTACATCTATAAAAGCCCAACAACCCTGTTTGTGTGCTTACAGTGATATGATACTTATTTAAAGTATTACATCTATAAAAGCCCAACAACCCTGTTTGCGTGCTTACAGTGATATGATACTTATTTAAACTATTACATCTATAAAAGCCCAACAGCCCTGTTTGTGTGCTTACAGTGATATGATACTTATTTAAAGTATTACATCTATAAAAGCCCAACAACCCTGTTTGTGTGCTTACAGTGATATGATACTTATTTAAAGTATTACATCTATAAAAGCCCAACAACCCTGTTTGTGTGATTAGAGTGATATGATACTTATTTAAAGTATTACATCTATAAAAGCCCAACAACCCTGTTTGTGTGCTTAGACTGATATGATACTTATTTAAAGTATTACATCTATAAAAGCCCAACAACCCTGTTTGTGTGTTTACAGTGATATGATACTTATTTAAATTATTACATCTATAAAAGCCCAACAACCCTGTTTGTGTGCTTACAGTGACATGATACTTATTTAAACTATTACATCTATAAAAGCCCAACAACCCTGTTTGTATGCTTAGACTGATATGATACTTATTTAAAGTATTACATCTATAAAAGCCCAACAGCCCTGTATGTGTGCTTAGAGTGATATGATACTTATTTAAAGTATTACATCTATAAAAGCCCAACAACCCTGTTTGTGTGCTTACAGTGATATGAAACTTATTTAAAGTATTACATCTATAAAAGCCCAACAACCCTGTTTGTGTGTTTACAGTGATATGATACTTATTTAAATTATTACATCTATAAAAGCCCAACAACCCTGTGTGTGTGCTTACAGTGATATGATACTTATTTAAACTATTACATCTATAAAAGACCAACAAACCTGCTTGTGTGCTTACAGTGATATGATACTTATTTAAACTATTACATCTATAAAAGCCCAACAATCCTGCTTGTGTGCTTACAGTGATATGATACTTATTTAAAGTATTACATCTATAAAAGCCAAACAACCCTGTTTGTGTGCTTACAGTGATATGATACTTTAGTATTACATCTATAAAAGCCCAACAATCCTGTTTGTGTGTTTACAGTGATATGATACTTATTTAAATTATTACATCTATAAAAGCCCAACAACCCTGTTTGTGTGCTTACAGTGATATGATACTTATTTAAACTATTACATCTATAAAAGCCCAACAACCCTATTTGTGTGCTTAGACTGATATGATACTTATTTAAAGTATTACATCTATAAAAGCCCAACAACCCTGAATGTGTGCTTAGAGTGATATGATACTTATTTAAAGTATTACATCTATAAAAGCCCAACAACCCTGTTTGTGTGCTTACAGTGATATGGTACTTATTTAAAGTATTACATCTATAAAAGCCCAACAACCCTGAATGTGTGCTTAGAGTGATATGATACTTATTTAAAGTATTACATCTATAAAAGCCCAACAACCCTGTTTGTGTGCTTACAGTGATATGGTACTTATTTAAAGTATTACATCTATAAAAGCCCAACAACCCTGTTTGTGTGTTTACAGTGATATGATACTTATTTAAATTATTACATCTATAAAAGCCCAACAACCCTGTTTGTGTGCTTACAGTGATATGATACTTATTTAAAGTATTACATCTATAAAAGCCCAACAACCCTGTTTGTGTGCTTACAGTGATATGATACTTATTTAAACTATTACATCTATAAAAGACCAACAAACCTGCTTGTGTGCTTACAGTGATATGATACTTATTTAAACTATTACATCTATAAAAGCCCAACAATCCTGCTTGTGTGCTCACAGTGATATGATACTTATTTAAAGTATTACATCTATAAAAGCCCAACAGCCCTGTTTGTGTGCTTACAGTGATATGATACTTATTTAAAGTATTACATCTATAAAAGCCAAACAACCCTGTTTGTGTGCTTACAGTGATATGATACTTTAGTATTACATCTATAAAAGCCCAACAACCCTGTTTGTGTGCTTACAGTGATATAATACTTATTTGAAGTATTACATCTATAAAAGCCCAACAACCCTGTTTGTGTGCTTACAGTGATATGATACTTATTTAAAGTATTACATCTATAAAAGCCCAACAACCCTGTTTGTGTGCTTACAGTGATATGATACTTATTTAAAGTATTACATCTATAAAATCCCAACAACCCTGCCTTGTGTGCTTACAGTGATATGATACTTATTTAAAGTATTACATCTATAAAAGCCCAACAACCCTGCTTGTGTGCTTACAGTGATATGATACTTATTTAAACTATTACATCTATAAAAGCGCAACAACCCAGTTTGTGTGCTTACAGTAATAAGATACTTATTTAAACTATTACATCTATAAAAGCCCAACAACCCTGTTTGTGTGCTTACAGTGATATGATACTTATTTAAACTATTAAATCTATAAAAGCCCAACAACCCTGTTTGTGTGCTTACAGTGATATGATACTTATTTAAAGTATTACATCTATAAAAGCCCAACAACCCTGTTTGTGTGCTTACAGTGATATGATACTTATTTAAAGTATTATATTTATAAAAGCCCAACAACCCTGTTTGTGTGCTTACAGTGACATGATACTTATTTAAAGTATTACATCTATAAAAGCCCAACAACCCTGCTTGTGTGCTTACAGTGATATGATACGTATTTAAAGTATTACATCTAGAAAATTCCAACAACCATATTTCTGTGCTTACAGTGATATGATATTTAAAGTATTACATCGATAAAAGCCCAACAACCCTGTCTGCGTACTTACAGTGATATGATACTTATTTAAAGTATTACATCTATAAAAGCCCAACAACCCTACTTGCGTGCTTACAGTGATATGATACTTATTTAAAGTATTACATCTATAAAAGCCCAACAACCCTGTTTGTGTGCTTACAGTGATATGACACTTATTTAAAGTATTAAATCTATAAAAGCCCAACAACCCTGTTTGTGTGCTTACAGTGATATGATACTTATTTATAGTATTACACCTATAAAAGTCCAACAACCCTGTTTGTGTGCTTAGAGTGATATAATACTTATTGGAAGTATTACATCTATAAAAGCCCAACAACCCTGTTTCTGTGCTTACAGTGATATGATACTTATTGAAAGTATTACATCTATAAAAGCCCAACAACCCTGTTTGTGTGCTTACAGTGATACGATACTTATTTAAAGTATCACATCTATAAAAGCCCAACAACCCTGCTTGTGTGCTTACAGTGATATGATACTTATTACATCTATAAAAGCCCAACAACCCTGGTTGTGTGCTTACAGTGATATGATATTTATTTAAACTATTACATCTATAAAAGCCCAACAACCCTGTTTGTGTGCTTACAGTGATATGATACTTATTTAAAGTATTACATCTATAAAAGCCCAACAACCCTGTTTGCGTGCTTACAGTGATATGATACTTATTTAAAGTATTACATCTATAAAAGCCCAACAACCCTGTTTCTGTGCTTACAGTGATATGATACTTATTTAAAGTATTACATCTATAAAAGCCCAACAACCTTGCTTGTGTGCTTACAGTGATATGATATTTATTTAAAGTATTACATCTAGAAAAGCCCAACAACCATATTTGTGTGCTTAGAGTGATATGATATTTAAAGTATTACATCTTTAAAAGCCCAATAACCCTGCTTGTGTGCTTACAGTGATATGATACTTATTTAAAGTATTATATCTATAAAAGCCCAACAACCTTGTTTGCGTGCTTACAGTGATATGATACTTATTTAAAGTATTACATCTATAAAAGCCCAACAACCCTGCTTGCGTGCTTACAGTGATATGATACTTATTTAAAGTATTACATCTATAAAAGCCCAACAACCCTGTTTGAGTACTTACAGTGATATGACACTTATTTAAAGTATTAAATTTATAAAAGCCCAACAACCCTGTTTGTGTAATTACAGTGATATGATACTTATTTATAGTATTACACCTATAAAACCCAACAACCCTGTTTGTGTGCTTAGAGTGATATGATACTTATTTAAAGTATTACATCTATAAAAGCCAAACAACCCTGTTTGTGTGCTTACAGTGATATGATACTTATTTAAAGTATTACATCTATAAAAGCCCAACAGCCCTGTTTGTGTGCTTACAGTGATATACTTATTTAATATATTACATCTATAAAAGCCCAACAACCCTGCGTGTGTGCTTACAGTGATATGATACTTATTTAAAGTATTACATCTATGAAAGCCCAACATTCCTGTTTGTGTGCTTACAGTGATATGATTCTTATTTAAACTATTACATCTATAAAAGTCCAACAACCCTTTTTGTGTGCTTACAGTAATATGATACTTATTTAAACTATTACATCTATAAAAGCCCAACAAGCCTGTTTGTGTGCTTACAGTGATATGATACTTATTTAAAGTATTACATCTATAAAAGCCCAACAACCCTGTTTGTGTGTTTACAGTGATATTATACTTATTTAAATTATTACATCTATAAAAGCCCAACAACCCTGTTTGTGTGCTTACAGTGATATGATACTTATTTAAACTATTACATCTATAAAAGACCAACAAACCTGCTTGTGTGCTTACAGTGATATGATACTTATTTAAACTAGTACATCTATAAAAGCCCAACAATCCTGCTTGTGTGCTTACAGTGATATGATACTTATTTAAAGTATTACATCTATAAAAGCCCAACAGCCCTGTTTGTGTGCTTACAGTGATATGATAATTATTTAAAGTATTACATCTATAAAAGCCAAACAACCCTGTTTGTGTGCTTACAGTGATATGATACTTATTTGAAGTATTACATCTATAAAAGCCCAACAACCCTGTTTGTGTGCTTACAGTGATATGATACTTATTTAAAGTATTACATCTATAAAAGCCCAACAACCCTGTTTGTGTGCTTACAGTGATATGATTCTTATTTAAAGTATTACATCTATAAAATCCCAACAACCCTGCCTTGTGTGCTTACAGTGATATGATACTTATTTAAAGTATTACATCTATAAAAGCCCAACAACCCTGTTTGTGTGCTTACAGTGATATGATACTTATTTAAACTATTAAATCTATAAAAGCCCAACAACCCTGTTTGTGTGCTTACAGTGACATGATACTTATTTAAAGTATTACATCTATAAAAGCCCAACAACCCTGCTTGTGTGCTTACAGTGATATGATACATATTTAAAGTATTACATCTAGAAAATTCCAACAACCATATTTGTGTGCTTACAGTGATATGATATTTAAAGTATTACATCGAAAAAAGCCCAACAACCCTGCTTCTGTGCTTACAGTGATATGATACTTAATTAAAGTATTACATCTATAAAAGCCCAACAGCCCTGTTTGCGTGCTTAAAGTGATATGATACTTATTTAAAGTATTACATCTATAAAAGCCCAACAACCCTGCTTGCGTGCTTACAGTGATATGATACTTATTTAAAGTATTACATCTATAAAAGCCCAACAACCCTGTTTGTGTGCTTACAGTGATATGACACTTATTTAAAGTATTAAATCTATAAAAGCCCAACAACCCTGTTTGTGTGCTTACAGTGATATGATACTTATTTATAGTATTACACCTATAAAAGTCCAACAACCCTGTTTGTGTGCTTAGAGTGATATATCACTTATTTGACGTATTACATCTATAAAAGCCCAACAACCCTGTTTCTGTGCTTACAGTGATATGATACTTATTGAAAGTATTACATCTATAAAAGCCCAACAACCCTGGTTGTGTGCTTACAGTGATATGATACTTATTTAAAGTATCACATCTATAAAAGCCCAACAACCCTGCTTGTGTGCTTACAGTGATATAATACTTATTTAAACTATTACATCTATAAAAGCCCAAAATCCCTGTTTGTGTGCTTACAGTGATATGATATTTATTTAAACTATTACATCTATAAAAGCCCAACAACCCTGTTTGTGTGCTTACAGTGATATGATACTTATTTAAACTATTACATCTATAAAAGCCCAACAACCCTGTTTGTGTGCTTACAGTGATATGATACTTATTTAAAGTATTACATCTATAAAATCCCAACAAACCTGTTTGCGTGCTTACAGTGATATGATACTTATTTAAAGTATTACATCTATAAAAGCCCAACAACCCTGTTTCTGTGCTTACAGTGGTATGATACTTATTTAAAGTATTACATCTATAAAAGCCCAAAACCTTGTGTGCTTACAGTGATATGATACTTATTTAAAGTATTACATCTAGAAAAGCCCAACAACCATATTTGTGTGCTTACAGTGATATGATATTTAAAGTATTACATCTTTAAAAGCCCAACAACCCTGCTTGTGTGCTTACAGTGATATGATACTTATTTAAAGTATTAAATCTATAAAAGCCCAACAGCCCTGTTTGTGTGCTTACAGTGATATGATACTTATTTATAGTATTACACCTATAAAAGCCCAACAACCCTGTTTGTGTGCTTAGAGTGATATGATACGTATTTAAAGTATTACATCTATAAAAGCCCAACAAACCTGTTTGTGTGCTTACAGTGATATGATACTTATTTAAAGTATTACATCTAGAAAAGCCCAACAACCATATTTGTGTGCTTACAGTGATATGAAATTTAAAGTATTACATCTTTAAAAGCCCAACAACCCTGCTTGTGTGCTTACAGTGATATGATACTTATTTAAAGTATTACATCTATAAAAGCCCAACAACCCTGCTTGCGTGCTTACAGTGATATGATACTTATTTAAAGTATTACATCTATAAAAGCCCAACAACCCTGTTTGTGTACTTACAGTGATATGACACTTATTTAAAGTATTAAATCTATAAAAGCCCAACAACCCTGTTTGTGTGATTACAGTGATATGATACTTATTTAACGTATTACATCTATAAAAGCCCAACAACCCTCTTTGTGTGCTTACAGTGATATGATACTTATTTAAAGTATTACATCTATAAAAGCCCAACAACCCTGTTTGTGTGCTTACAGTGATGTACTTATTTAATATATTATATCTATAAAAGCCCAACAACCCTGCGTGTGTGCTTACAGTGATATGATACTTATTTAAAGTATTACATCTATAAAAGCCCAACATTCCTGTTTGTGTGCTTACAGTGATATGATACTTATTTAAACTATTACATCTATAAAAGCCCAACAACCCTTTTTGTGTGCTTACAGTAATATGATACTTATTTAAACTATTACATCTATAAAAGCCCAACAACCCTGTTTGTGAGCTTACAATGATATGATACTTATTTAAAGTATTACATCTATAAAAGGCCAACAACGCTGTTTGTGTGTTTACAGTGATATGATACTTATTTAAATTATTACATCTATAAAAGCCCAACAACCCTGTTTGTGTGCTTACAGTGATATGATACTTATTTAAACTATTACATCTATAAAAGACCAACAAACCTGCTTGTGTGCTTACAGTGATATGATACTTATTTAAACTATTACATCTATTAAAGCCCAACAATCCTGCTTGTGTGCTTACAGTGATATGATACTTATTTAAAGTATTACATCTATAAAAGCCCAACAGCCCTGTTTGTGTGCTTACAGTGATATGATACTTATTTAAAGTATTACATCTATAAAAGCCAAACAACCCTGTTTGTGTGCTTACAGTGATATGATACTTTAGTATTACATCTATAAAAGCCCAACAACCCTGTTTGTGTGCTTACAGTGATATAATACTTATTTGAAGTATTACATCTATAAAAGCCCAACAACCCTGTTTGTGTGCTTACAGTGATATGATACTTATTTAAAGTATTACATCTATAAAGCCCAACAACCCTGTTTGTGTGCTTACAGTGATATGATGCTTATTTAAAGTATTACATCTATAAAATCCCAACAACCCTGCCTTGTGTGCTTACAGTGATATGATACTTATTTAAAGTATTACATCTATAAAAGCCCAACAACCCTGTTTGTGTGCTTACAGTGATATGATACTTATTTAAACTATTAAATCTATAAAAGCCCAACAACCCTGTTTGTGTGCTTACAGTGACATGATACTTATTTAAAGTATTACATCTATAAAAGCCCAACAATCCTGCTTGTGTGCTTACAGTGATATGATACATATTTAAAGTATTACATCTAGAAAATTCCAACAACCATATTTGTGTGCTTACAGTGATATGATATTTAAAGTATTACATCGATAAAAGCCCAACAACCCTGCTTGTGTGCTTACAGTGATATGATACTTAATTAAAGTATTACATCTATAAAAGCCCAACAACCCTGTTTGCGTGCTTAAAGTGATATGATACTTATTTAAAGTATTACATCTATAAAAGCCCAACAACCCTGCTTGTGTGCTTACAGTGATATGATACTTATTTAAAGTATTACATCTATAAAAGCCCAACAACCCTGTTTGTGTGCTTACAGTGATATGACACTTATTTAAAGTATTAAATCTATAAAAGCCCAACAACCCTGTTTGTGTGCTTACAGTGATATGATACTTATTTATAGTATTACACCTATAAAAGTCCAACAACCCTGTTTGTGTGCTTAGAGTGATATAATACTTATTTGACGTATTACATCTATAAAAGCCCAACAACCCTGTTTCTGTGCTTACAGTGATATGATACTTATTTAAAGTATTACATCTATAAAAGCCCAACAACCCTGTTTGTGTGCTTAGAGTTTCATAGTTTCATAGTAGTGTACTAGGCTATCTGCCCGGGGGCATTTATAAGCCTAGCCAACAGTGATGTGGCTTTACGCCACCCCATACTATATAGTTGCGCCTCTCTAGTAGTGACACATGTGGAACCCCATTATTTAGTAAACTATACCTCTGTCTAGTAGTGACACTGAGGTCACTCCCGGGGTAAACTTGCGATCTCCCATCCATGCATCGAGATTTTTCTTGAACAGTGCCAATGAAGGGCTCTGTCTCACGTGAACTGGGATTTTGTTCCAGAGTATGGGTAACCTCTGTGTTATGAATCTATCCCTCCAGCATGTCCTATTCATATTTGTGCAGAGGTTGAAATCTTTAGCTCGTGTGGTTCTGGTGGATTTGGATTTTTGAGATGGAGCATGTCCATCAATTCCTGGTTGGACATGGCCCTGTATGTTAGGCACAAATCACCTCTGAGCAGGCGGTATGCTACTGAATAAAGCTGGAGTTTCTTTAATCTAGCTGGATAAGGCACATGTTTTAGACCTATGATCCTCTTGGTGAGGTACTTCTGGGGTCTTTCCAGTTGTTGCATGTGCGGGTGAGATACATCCCAAATGGAGCATTATATTCAATCATGGGCCTGACTAGGGAGGAATACAGAGGTACAATGACCTCCTTTGATCTGGATGAGAATCCCTTCATGATGAGATGGGCAAGGTAGAAAGTCTTTCTGACCACTTTGGCAACATGGTTGTCAAGGAGAGGTCACTATCGACTTGAGTCCCCAGGTCTCTGATTACATCTTCTGTATTCAGTGGGTTATTGTCTACGTGATAGTTTGTGGGTACTTTGTTTTTCCCAAAGGGATGACTATACATTTTTGGCGTTAAGTTTGAGGCCATGATTCCGCACCAGTTGTCCGTTTCAGTGAGACCTTTCTGTAGGATGTGTGTGTCGGCAGGTGAATCCACTATGGCACCCAGTTTGCAGTCATCTGCAAACTTTGTCAGCCATAATCCTTCCATATTTGCTTTCACATCTGAGAAATAAATGCCGAATAGGAGTGGACCCAAGACTGAGCCCTGTGGGACACCACTTGTGACGGGTTTTGAGTCTGACATGGCTCCAGCAATTTTAACCTTATGGGTTCTGTTTTTTAGCCAATTTGCTACCCATCTTGTGACATATGGATTTACATTTAGGCTGCTGAGCTTGTCAATGATGCCAGAGTGTGGTATTGTGTCAAAGGTCTTAGCCAAGTCCAAATAGGCTGTGTGGACAGCCTTGCCCTCATCGATGGCACTAGTGACCGTCTCAAAGAAGTCAACCAGGTTTAAGAGGCAGGATCTGCCTTTTACAAAACCGAACTGTGTGGGATCAAGGGTCTGCAGATCCCCAATGTCGCCATTTATGAGTTCCATGATGATTCTTTCCATAGCCTTACAGATCAGGCTGGTCAAACTTATGGGGCGGTAGTTACCTGGGTCAGTAGAATTTCCTCCTTTGTGGAGTGGGACCACTGTTGCTGTGCGCCAGTGTTCAGGTACATATCCTGTAGTGAGGCTAAGATTGAATAGAGTTCTTAGGGGCGGGTTCAGTTCATCTTGGAGTTCACGTAACACGCAACCGGGGATACCATCGGGTCCCATAGATGCTGTGTTTTTTGCCTTGTTGAGTGCTGATTTCACCTGTGTGTCTGTGATGACAGGTAGGTTACATTCAGCAGGGATAGTTACTTCATCTTTAGGGGGTGAGGGAGGGGAGAAATTTGCACTGAACCTATCTGCCAGAATGTTGGCAATGTCAGTAGGGTCAGTGAATTTTTTGTCATTGTGTACTAGCTCAGAGCATATCTGAGAATTTCCTCCCAAGGTTCTGACATAATTGAAGAAGGCTTTGTGATTGTCTTTGGTATCCTTGGCAATCTTTTTCTCAAAGTTTGCTTTAGATGTTTTTATGAGAGAGCGTAGTTTTTTACTTGTGCTGATCAGGGAAGCCTTTCCTTTGTGGGATTTGGCTCTGTCCTGCAGTAGCTTCCTTCTTTTGTTGTACAGTTTGTTTATAGCCAGGGTCCACCAAACCGGGCGTTTTCCCTTGGTGGAGAGGGTCTTGGTTTTAGTTGGGATTGCCTGATCCATGCATTCCTGGAGATGTCCGTAGAAGGCTTTTGTGAAGGATTCAGCATTTTGGGATGTGGTTTCCATTAACCCAGTAGGCTTAAAGGATATCATTTCTGACTTAAGGAGCGCAAAGTCAGCTTTTGAAAAGTTTTTCACTGTAGTCTTTTGATCTGGGGGTGGGGGTGGGATATGTACATCCAACGTGATCAGTTTATGATCAGATCTTACTAGTGAGGGGTTTATATCCGGTCGAGCATTTGGACCCCATGTTTGTGATAATCAGGTCAAGTATATTATCTCTCCTCGTAGGAGAGGTTACCAGTTGCTCCATAGCATTTGAGTTTATGAATTCCAAGAATCTTTGGGTCAGGGTGTTAGGGCTAGAATAGTGGGCCCAGTCTATGTTGGGGTAATTGAAGTCACCCAATATGATGGTGTTTGGTGTGACATTCATATCCTCCAGTGTTTTCAGGAATGCTTGATGGGATTCCTGGGATTGGGAGGGTGTTCTATAACATGCGACCAGTTGTATGGCAGTTTTGCCTATGGTGAGTAAAACTTGTATGGTTTCTGATGCTTCATGAGTAGCCACCAATCGAGAGGTGTAGGTGTCCTTTATGAAAATGGACACTCCCCTCCCTTTGTGGTTCGGCCTGGAACTTGAGGGCGAAATGCATGATATGAGGTATAGCCTGGTAGCGCTGGAGTGCTCTCAGGAGCCTTGAACCAGGTTTCAGTTACTGCACAGACATCGATGTTCTCCATACTGAGAAGTGCTTCGAGTGCCTGCATCTTGAGATTTAGCCTCCTGGCGTTGAGCAGCATTAACCTTAATTTTTCCATTTTTGTTTTATGGAGGTTGATTTGTCCTTTGAGCATTGCCTAAAAAAGGCACTATGGGGGTGGCAAGAGCCTTGGCCAGTATCCGGAAGCCCAGTGGTGACAGGTGCAAGCCATCCCTTGCGAAGCAACATGGCTTGTCCAGCATATCATCCCAGGCTGACAGACATTGGATCCCCCTAGAATGACACCAGTGATTAAGCCAATTGTTAAAACTGATCATTTTGTCTTTGTACTGAGGCATCATTCTTGGCGAAGGCAGGATGCTGCTCAGGACAGTGATACGATACTTATTTAAAGTATCACATCTATAAAAGCCCAACAACCCTGCTTGTGTGCTTACAGTGATATAATACTTATTTTAACTATTACATCTATAAAAGCCCAACAACCCTGTTTGTGTGCTCACAGTGATATGATACTTATTTAAACTATTACATCTATAAAAGACCAACAAACCTGCTTGTGTGCTTACAGTGATATGATACTTATTTAAACTATTACATCTATAAAAGCCCAACAATCCTGCTTGTGTGCTCACAGTGATATGATACTTATTTAAAGTATTACATCTATAAAAGCCCAACAGCCCTGTTTGTGTGCTTACAGTGATATGATACTTATTTAAAGTATTACATCTATAAAAGCCAAACAACCCTGTTTGTGTGCTTACAGTGATATGATACTTTAGTATTACATCTATAAAAGCCCAACAACCCTGTTTGTGTGCTTACAGTGATATAATACTTATTTGAAGTATTACATCTATAAAAGCCCAACAACCCTGTTTGTGTGCTTACAGTGATATGATACTTATTTAAAGTATTACATCTATAAAAGCCCAACAACCCTGTTTGTGTGCTTACAGTGATATGATACTTATTTAAAGTATTACATCTATAAAATCCCAACAACCCTGCCTTGTGTGCTTACAGTGATATGATACTTATTTAAAGTATTACATCTATAAAAGCCCAACAACCCTGCTTGTGTGCTTACAGTGATATGATACTTATTTAAACTATTACATCTATAAAAGCGCAACAACCCAGTTTGTGTGCTTACAGTAATAAGATACTTATTTAAACTATTACATCAATAAAAGCCCAACAACCCTGTTTGTGTGCTTACAGTGATATGATACTTATTTAAACTATTAAATCTATAAAAGCCCAACAACCCTGTTTGTGTGCTTACAGTGATATGATACTTATTTAAAGTATTACATCTATAAAAGCCCAACAACCCTGTTTGTGTGCTTACAGTGATATGATACTTATTTAAAGTATTATATTTATAAAAGACCAACAACCCTGTTTGTGTGCTTACAGTGACATGATACTTATTTAAAGTATTACATCTATAAAAGCCCAACAACCCTGCTTGTGTGCTTACAGTGATATGATACGTATTTAAAGTATTACATCTAGAAAATTCCAACAACCATATTTGTGTGCTTACAGTGATATGATATTTAAAGTATTACATCGATAAAAGCCCAACAACCCTGTCTGCGTACTTACAGTGATATGATACTTATTTAAAGTATTACATCTATAAAAGCCCAACAACCCTACTTGCGTGCTTACAGTGATATGATACTTATTTAAAGTATTACATCTATAAAAGCCCAACAACCCTGTTTGTGTGCTTACAGTGATATGACACTTATTTAAAGTATTAAATCTATAAAAGCCCAACAACCCTGTTTGTGTGCTTACAGTGATATGATACTTATTTATAGTATTACACCTATAAAAGTCCAACAACCCTGTTTGTGTGCTTAGAGTGATATAATACTTATTTGAAGTATTACATCTATAAAAGCCCAACAACCCTGTTTCTGTGCTTACAGTGATATGATACTTATTGAAAGTATTACATCTATAAAAGCCCAACAACCCTGTTTGTGTGCTTACAGTGATACGATACTTATTTAAAGTATAACATCTATAAAAGCCCAACAACCCTGCTTGTGTGCTTACAGTGATATGATACTTATTACATCTATAAAAGCCCAACAACCCTGGTTGTGTGCTTACAGTGATATGATATTTATTTAAACTATTACATCTATAAAAGCCCAACAACCCTGTTTGTATGCTTACAGTGATATGATACTTATTTAAAGTATTACATCTATAAAAGCCCAACAACCCTGTTTGCGTGCTTACAGTGATATGATACTTATCTAAAGCATTACATCTATAAAAGCCCAACAACCCTGTTTGTGTGCTTACAGTGATATGATACTTATTTAAAGTATTACATCTATAAAAGCCCAACAACCTTGCTTGTGTGCTTACAGTGATATGATACTTATTTAAAGTATTACATTTAGAAAAGCCCAACAACCATATTTGTGTGCTTAGAGTGATATGATATTTAAAGTATTACATCTATAAAAGCCCAACAACCCTGCTTGTGTGCTTACAGTGATATGATACTTATTTAAAGTATTACATCTATAAAAGCCCAACAACCCTGTTTGTGCTTACAGTGATATGATACTTATTTAAAGTATTACATCTATAAAAGCCCAACAACCCTGCTTGCGTGCTTACAGTGATATGATACTTATTTAAAGTATTACATCTATAAAATCCCAACAACCCTGTTTGTGTACTTACAGTGATATGACACTTATTTAAAGTATTAAATCTATAAAAGCCCAACAACCCTGTTTGTGTGATTACAGTGATATGATACTTATTTATAGTATTACACCTATAAAAGCCCAACAACCCTGTTTGTGTGCTTAGAGTGATATGATACTTATTTAAAGTATTACATCTATAAAAGCCAAACAACCCTGTTTGTGTGCTTACAGTGATATGATACTTATTTAAAGTATTACATCTATAAAAGCCCAACAGCCCTGTTTGTGTGCTTACAGTGATATACTTATTTAATATATTACATCTATAAAAGCCCAACAACCCTGCGTGTGTGCTTACAGTGATATGATACTTATTTAAAGTATTACATCTATAAAAGCCCAACATTCCTGTTTGTGTGCTTACAGTGATATGATTCTTATTTAAACTATTACATCTATAAAAGTCCAACAACCCTTTTTGTGTGCTTACAGTAATATGATACTTATTTAAACTATTACATCTATAAAAGCCCAACAACCCTGTTTGTGTGCTTACAGTGATATGATACTTATTTAAAGTATTACATCTATAAAAGCCCAACAACCCTGTTTGTGTGTTTACAGTGATATTATACTTATTTAAATTATTACATCTATAAAAGCCCAACAACCCTGTTTGTGTGCTTACAGTGATATGATACTTATTTAAACTATTACATCTATAAAGACCAACAAACCTGCTTGTGTGCTTACAGTGATATGATACTTATTTAAACTAGTACATCTATAAAAGCCCAACAATCCTGCTTGTGTGCTTACAGTGATATGATACTTATTTAAAGTATTACATCTATAAAAGCCCAACAGCCCTGTTTGTGTGCTTACAGTGATATGATACTTATTTAAAGTATTACATCTATAAAAGCCAAACAACCCTGTTTGTGCGCTTACAGTGATATGATACTTTAGTATTACATCTATAAAAGCCCAACAACCCTGTTTGTGTGCTTACAGTGATATGATACTTATTTAAAGTATTACATCTATAAAAGCCCAACAACCCTGTTTGTGTGCTTACAATGATATGATACTTATTTTAACTATTAAATCTATAAAAGCCCAACAACCCTGTTTGTGTGCTTACAGTGACATGATACTTATTTAAAGTATTACATCTATAAAAGCCCAACAACCCTGCTTGTGTGCTTACAGTGATATGATACATATTTAAAGTATTACATCTAGAAAATTCCAACAACCATATTTGTGTGCTTACAGTGATATGATATTTAAAGTATTACATCGATAAAACCCCAACAACCCTGCTTCTGTGCTTACAGTGATATGATACTTAATTAAAGTATTACATCTATAAAAGCCCAACAGCCCTGTTTGCATGCTTAAAGTGATATGATACTTATTTAAAGTATTACATCTATAAAAGCCCAACAACCCTGCTTGCGTGCTTACAGTGATATGATACTTATTTAAAGTATTACATCTATAAAAGCCCAACAACCCTGTTTGTGTGCTTACAGTGATATGACACTTATTTAAAGTATTAAATCTATAAAAGCCCAACAACCCTGTTTGTGTGCTTACAGTGATATGATACTTATTTAAAGTATTACATCTATAAAAGCCCAACAACCTTGCTTGTGTGCTTACAGTGATATGATACTTATTTAAAGTATTACATCTAGAAAAGCCCAACAACCATATTTGTGTGCTTAGAGTGATATGATATTTAAAGTATTACATCTATAAAAGCCCAACAACCCTGCTTGTGTGCTTACAGTGATATGATACTTATTTAAAGTATTACATCTATAAAAGCCCAACAACCCTGTTTGCGTGCTTATAGTGATATGATACTTATTTAAAGTATTACATCTATAAAAGCCCAACAACCCTGCTTGCGTGCTTACAGTGATATGATACTTATTTAAAGTATTACATCTATAAAAGCCCAACAACCCTGTTTGTGTGCTTACAGTGATATGACACTTATTTAAAGTATTAAATCTATAAAAGCCCAACAACCCTGTTTGTGTGATTACAGTGATATGATACTTATTTATAGTATTACACCTATAAAAGCCCAACAACCGTGTTTGTGTGCTTAGAGTGATATGATACTTATTTAAAGTATTACATCTATAAAAGCCAAACAACCCTGTTTGTGTGCTTACAGTGATACGATACTTATTTAAAGTATTACATCTATAAAAGCCCAACAGCCCTGTTTGTGTGCTTACAGTGATATACTTATTTAATATATTACATCTATAAAAGCCCAACAACCCTGCGTGTGTGCTTACAGTGATATGATACTTATTTAAAGTATTACATCTATAAAAGCCCAACATTCCTGTTTGTGTGCTTACAGTGATATGATTCTTCTTTAAACTATTACATCTATAAAAGTCCAACAACCCTTTTTGTGTGCTTACAGTAATATGATACTTATTTAAACTATTACATCTATAAAAGCCCAACAACCCTGTTTGTGTGCTTACAGTGATATGATACTTATTTAAAGTATTACATCTATAAAAGCCCAACAACCCTGTTTGTGTGTTTACAGTGATATTATACTTATTTAAATTATTACATCTATAAAAGCCCAACAACCCTGTTTGTGTGCTTACAGTGATATGATACTTATTTAAACTATTACATCTATAAAAGACCAACAAACCTGCTTGTGGGCTTACAGTGATATGATACTTATTTAAACTAGTACATCTATAAAAGCCCAACAATCCTGCTTGTGTGCTTACAGTGATATGATACTTATTTAAAGTATTACATCTATAAAAGCCCAACAGCCCTGTTTGTGTGCTTACAGTGATATGATACTTATTTAAAGTATTACATCTATAAAAGCCAAACAACCCTGTTTGTGTGCTTACAGTGATATGATACTTTAGTATTACATCTATAAAAGCCCAACAACCCTGTTTGTGTGCTTACAGTGATATGATACTTATTTAAAGTATTACATCTATAAAAGCCCAACAACCCTGTTTGTGTGCTTACAATGATATGATATTTATTTAAACTATTAAATCTATAAAAGCCCAACAACCCTGTTTGTGTGCTTACAGTGACATGATACTTATTTAAAGTATTACATCTATAAAAGCCCAACAACCCTGCTTGTGTGCTTACAGTGATATGATACATATTTAAAGTATTACATCTAGAAAATTCCAACAACCATATTTGTGTGCTTACAGTGATATGATATTTAAAGTATTACATCGATAAAAGCCCAACAACCCTGCTTCTGTGCTTACAGTGATATGATACTTAATTAAAGTATTACATCTATAAAAGCCCAACAGCCCTGTTTGCGTGCTTAAAGTGATATGATACTTATTTAAAGTATTACATCTATAAAAGCCCAACAACCCTGCTTGCGTGCTTACAGTGATATGATACTTATTTAAAGTATTACATCTATAAAAGCCCAACAACCCTGTTTGTGTGCTTACAGTGATATGACACTTATTTAAAGTATTAAATCTATAAAAGCCCAACAACCCTGTTTGTGTGCTTACAGTGATATGATATTTATTTATAGTATTACACCTATAAAAGTCCAACAACCCTGTTTGTGTGCTTAGAGTGATATATCACTTATTTGACGTATTACATCTATAAAAGCCCAACAACCCTGTTTCTGTGCTTACAGTGATATGATACTTATTTAAAGTATTACATCTATAAAAGCCCAACAACCCTGTTTGTGTGCTTACAGTGACATGATACTTATTTAAAGTATTACATCTATAAAAGCCCAACAACCCTGCTTGTGTGCTTACAGTGATATGATACATATTTAAAGTATTACATCTAGAAAATTCCAACAACCATATTTGTGTGCTTACAGTGATATGATATTTAAAGTATTACATCGATAAAAGCCCAACAACCCTGCTTCTGTGCTTACAGTGATATTATACTTAATTAAAGTATTACATCTATAAAAGCCCAACAGCCCTGTTTGCGTGCTTAAAGTGATATGATACTTATTTAAAGTATTACATCTATAAAGCCCAACAACCCTGCTTGCGTGCTTACAGTGATATGATACTTATTTAAAGTATTACATCTATAAAAGCCCAACAACCCTGTTTGTGTGCTTACAGTGATATGACACTTATTTAAAGTATTAAATCTATAAAAGCCCAACAACCCTGTTTGTGTGCTTACAGTGATATGATACTTATTTAAAGTATTACATCTATAAAAGCCCAACAACCTTGCTTGTGTGCTTACAGTGATATGATACTTATTTAAAGTATTACATCTAGAAAAGCCCAACAACCATATTTGTGTGCTTAGAGTGATATGATATTTAAAGTATTACATCTATAAAAGCCCAACAACCCTGCTTGTGTGCTTACAGTGATATGATACTTATTTAAAGTATTACATCTATAAAAGCCCAACAACCCTGTTTGCGTGCTTACAGTGATATGATACTTATTTAAAGTATTACATCTATAAAAGCCCAACAACCCTGCTTGCGTGCTTACAGTGATATGATACTTATTTAAAGTATTACATCTATAAAAGCCCAACAACCCTGTTTGTGTACTTACAGTGATATGACACTTATTTAAAGTATTAAATCTATAAAAGCCCAACAAACCTGTTTGTGTGATTACAGTGATATGATACTTATTTATAGTATTACACCTATAAAAGCCCAACAACCCTGTTTGTGTGCTTAGAGTGATATGATACTTATTTAAAGTATTACATCTATAAAAGCCAAACAACCCTGTTTGTGTGCTTACAGTGATATGATACTTATTTAAAGTATTACATCTATAAAAGCCCAACAGCCCTGTTTGTGTGCTTACAGTGATATACTTATTTAATATATTACATCTATAAAAGCCCAACAACCCTGCGTGTGTGCTTACAGTGATATGATACTTATTTAAAGTAATACATCTATAAAAGCCCAACATTCCTGTTTGTGTGCTTACAGTGATATGATTCTTATTTAAACTATTACATCTATAAAAGTCCAACAACCCTTTTTGTGTGCTTACAGTAATATGATACTTATTTAAACTATTACATCTATAAAAGCCCAACAACCCTGTTTGTGTGCTTACAGTGATATGATACTTATTTAAAGTATTACATCTATAAAAGCCCAACAACCCTGTTTGTGTGCTTACAGTGATATTATACTTATTTAAATTATTACATCTATAAAAGCCCAACAACCCTGTTTGTGTGCTTACAGTGATATGATACTTATTTAAACTATTACATCTATAAAAGACCAACAAACCTGCTTGTGTGCTTACAGTGATATGATACTTATTTAAACTAGTACATCTATAAAAGCCCAACAATCCTGCTTGTGTGCTTACAGTGATATGATACTTATTTAAAGTATTACATCTATAAAAGCCCAACAGCCCTGTTTGTGTGCTTACAGTGATATGATACTTATTTAAAGTATTACATCTATAAAAGCCAAACAACCCTGTTTGTGTGCTTACAGTGATATGATACTTTAGTATTACATCTATAAAAGCCCAACAACCCTGTTTGTGTGCTTACAGTGATATGATACTTATTTAAAGTATTACATCTATAAAAGCCCAACAACCCTGTTTGTGTGCTTACAATGATATGATACTTATTTAAACTATTAAATCTATAAAAGCCCAACAACCCTGTTTGTGTGCTTACAGTGACATGATACTTATTTAAAGTATTACATCTATAAAAGCCCAACAACCCTGCTTGTGTGCTTACAGTGATATGATACATATTTAAAGTATTACATCTAGAAAATTCCAACAACCATATTTGTGTGCTTACAGTGATATGATATTTAAAGTATTACATCGATAAAAGCCCAACAACCCTGCTTCTGTGCTTACAGTGATATGATACTTAATTAAAGTATTACATCTATAAAAGCCCAACAGCCCTGTTTAGTGCTTAAAGTGATATGATACTTATTTAAAGTATTACATCTATAAAGCCCAACAACCCTGCTTGCGTGCTTACAGTGATATGATACTTATTTAAAGTATTACATCTATAAAAGCCCAACAACCCTGTTTGTGTGCTTACAGTGATATGACACTTATTTAAAGTATTAAATCTATAAAAGCCCAACAACCCTGTTTGTGTGCTTACAGTGATATGATACTTATTTATAGTATTACACCTATAAAAGTCCAACAACCCTGTTTGTGTGCTTAGAGTGATATATCACTTATTTGACGTATTACATCTATAAAAGCCCAACAACCCTGTTTCTGTGCTTACAGTGATATGATACTTATTTAAAGTATTACATCTATAAAAGCCCAACAACCCTGTTTGTGTGCTTACAGTGATATGATACTTATTTAAAGTATCACATCTATAAAAGCCCAACAACCCTGCTTGTGTGCTTACAGTGATATAATACTTATTTAAACTATTACATCTATAAAAGCCCAACATCCCTGTTTGTGTGCTTACAGTGATATGATATTTATTTAAACTATTACATCTATAAAAGCCCAACAACCCTGTTTGTGTGCTTACAGTGATATGATACTTATTTAAACTATTACATCTATAAAAGCCCAACAACCCTGTTTGTGTGCTTACAGTGATATGATACTTATTTATAGTATTACATCTATAAAATCCCAACAACCCTGTTTGCGTGCTTACAGTGATATGATACTTATTTAAAGTATTACATCTATAAAAGCCCAACAACACTGTTTCTGTGCTTACAGTGATATGATACTTATTTAAAGTATTACATCTATAAAAGCCCAAAAACCTTGCTTGTGTGCTTACAGTGATATGATACTTATTTAAAGTATTACATCTAGAAAAGCCCAACAACCATATTTGTGTGCTTACAGTGATATGATATTTAAAGTATTACATCTTTAAAAGCCCAACAACCCTGCTTGTGTGCTTACAGTGATATGATACTTATTTAAAGTATTAAATCTATAAAAGCCCAACAGCCCTGTTTGTGTGCTTACAGTGATATGATACTTATTTATAGTATTACACCTATAAAAGCCCAACAACCCTGTTTGTGTGCTTAGAGTGATATGATACTTATTTAAAGTATTACATCTATAAAAGCCCAACAACCCTGTTTGTGTGATTACAGTGATATGATACTTATTTAAAGTATTACATCTATAAAAGCCCAACAACCCTGTTTGTGTGCTTACGTGATATGATACTTATTTAAAGTATTACATCTATAAAAGCCCAACAACCCTGTTTGTGTGCTTTCAGTGATACACTTATTTAATATATTACATCTATAAAAGCCCAACAACCCTGCGTGTGTGCTTACAGTGATATGATACTTATTTAAAGTATTACATCTATAAAAGCCCAACATTCCTGTTTGTGTGCTTACAGTGATATGATACTTATTTAAACTATTACATCTATAAAAGCCCAACAACCCTTTTTGTGTGCTTACAGTGATATGATACATATTTAAAGTATTACATCTAGAAAATTCCAACAACCATATTTGTGTGCTTACAGTGATATGATATTTAAAGTATTACATCGATAAAAGCCCAACAACCCTGTTTGTGTGCTTACAGTGATATGATATTTATTTAAACTATTACATCTATAAAAGCCCAACAGCCCTGTTTGTGTGCTTACAGTGATATGATACTTATTTAAACTATTACATCTATAAAAGCCCAACAACCCTGTTTGTGTGCTTACAGTGATATGATACTTATTTAAACTATTACATCTTTAAAATCCCAACAACCCTGTTTGCGTGCTTACAGTGATATGATACTTATTTAAAGTATTACATCTATAAAAGCCCAACAACCCTGTTTCTGTGCTTACAGTGATATGATACTTATTTAAAGTATTACATCTATAAAAGCCCAACAACCTTGCTTGTGTGCTTACAGTGATATGATACTTATTTAAAGTATTACATCTAGAAAAGCCCAACAACCATATTTGTGTGCTTACAGTGATATGATATTTAAAGTATTACATCTTTAAAAGCCCAACAACCCTGCTTGTGTACTTACAGTGATATGATACTTATTTAAAGTATTACATCTATAAAAGCCCAACAACCCTGCATGCGTGCTTACAGTGATATGATACTTATTTAAAGTATTACATCTATAAAAGCCCAACAACCCTGTTTGTGTGCTTACAGTGATATGACACTTATTTAAAGTATTAAATCTATAAAAGCCCAACAACCCTGTTTGTGTGCTTACAGTGATATGATACTTATTTATAGTATTACACCTATAAAAGCCCAACAACCCTGTTTGTGTGCTTAGAGTGATATGATACTTATTTAAAGTATTACATCTATAAAAGCCCAACAACCCTGTTTGTGTGCTTACAGTGATATACTTATTTAATGTATTACATCTATAAAAGCCCAACAACCCTGCTTGTGTGCTTACAGTGATATGATACTTATTTAAAGTATTACATCTATAAAAGCCCAACATTCCTGTTTGTGTGCTTACAGTGATATGATACTTATTTAAATGATTACATCTATAAAAGCCCAACAACCCTGTTTGTGTGCTTACAGCGATATGATACTCATTTAAACCATTACATCCATAAAAGCCCAACAACCCTGCTTGCGTGCTGACAGTGATATGATACTTATTTAAAGTATTACATCTATAAAAGTCCAGCAACCCTGTCTGTGTGCTTACAGTGATATGATACTTATTTAAAGTATTACATCTATAAAAGCCCAACAACCCTGCTTGTGTGCTTACAGTGATATGATACTTATTTAAAGTATTACATCTATAAAAGCCCAACAACCCTGCTTGCGTGCTTACAGTGATATGATACTTATTTAAAGTATTACATCTATAAAAGCCCAACAACCCTGCTTGTGTGCTTACAGTGATATGATACTTATTTAAAGTATTACATCTATAAAAGCCCAACAACCCTGTTTGTGTGCTTACAGTGATATGATACTTATTTAAAGTATTACATCTATAAAAGCCCAACAACCCTGTTTGTGTGCTTACAGTGATATGATACTTATTTAAATGATTACATCTATAAAAGCCCAACAACCCTGTTTGTGTGCTTACAGTGATATGATACTCATTTAAACTATTACATCTATAAAAGCCCAACAACCCTGCTTGCGTGCTGACAGTGATATGATACTTATTTAAAGTATTACATCTATAAAAGTCCAACAACCCTGTCTGTGTGCTTACAGTGATATGATCCTTATTTAAAGTATTACATCTATAAAAGCTCAACAACCCTGCTTGTGTGCTTACAGTGATATGATACTTATTTAAAGTATTACATCTATAAAAGCCCAACAACCCTGCTTGCGTGCTTACAGTGATATGATACTTATTTAAAGTATCACATCTATAAAAGCCCAACAACCCTATTTGTGTGCTTACAGTGATATGATACTTATTTAAACTATTACATCTATAAAAGCCCAACAACCCTGCTTGTGTGCTTACAGTGATATGATACTTATTTAAAGTATTACAGAGCTTCTTACGTTAATCTTTTGTTAGATGCTGTTATCTTAAGCGTATTACTCACCTTAAACCAATAGTTTTTCAGCTCATCTCCCTGCAGGGGCAGGACCCATACGTTCTTTATTAATCCTGCTCTGATTGCTCTCTACTCTGTCTCGACTGTCTGCTACTCCCACCCCCTGATTATCTTCATTAGTCTACCCTGCTAAGGTGCCATCTTTAAACTTCCTAACTCACATTTAGCTTTCATCCTGTAGCTGCTTTAGCACCCCTTCTCTTCTGTTCATTGTGCATGCATGGCAAGTAAGTAGAGCAGTGGTACATGTATACTGGAGTTGATATGTATTACTGCCTTATTATTATTACTTTAACTGCTCATTTATTTTACGATTACTGTTAACTACTGATTTATTTGATTATTACTGTTAACTGCTCATTTATTTGTTGGTGCTGAGTTGAAACCGCTGTTCAAAAATCCTACATGTTATGAGAGCTAGCGAATGCATTAACTGGCAAACTGCTTGTTATTTCTGTCTTGTATTATGAAGGTAGACCTTAATCACTATATATCTGCCAGGCATCCTGTGAACTGTTTGCAAAGCATATTCATGTTCTGGATGCATCTTTTCTGACTGTAAGCATTCCTATAGCATACTACTGCTCTTAGAAGATTAGAGACTGAAATTTACAATTGCTTTTATAGAAGGATAAGCAACTGCATTCATTATGCTGTTAGTTCATATTGAATAACATAGCTGTAGAATTACTGTCTTAGAATAGCCCTACTTCCTTTGCATTGTGCAATACATCATGTGTGTATTCACTGCTGAATCGTACAGCTGTTATCAGTTGACTTAGAGGCTGCATGTTAATGCCATTAGTCTATGGTTTTACATAGCTGTTTAACAATTTATGCAATATAACCAATTCTCCTTTTTATCTGCATTCCTTGCATGTTCTCCACGTCTCATTATGGTAAACTTGCACTAATTCTGCCTTATTTAACTTTATTTTTCAGTTCACATGGGTTTCTTAATTAAATAGGCCCTCCCTGTCATTAAACTGAAAAAAAAGTCTGTTTTAGTACATGAAGCTGACTATCTTTTAACTAAATAAAACCTCCAGGTAGCAAGAATCTGACACCTGACCGCTTTTCTGTTGGAAGAGGTGAATTAGTGTTAAAAGGTGTGTGCACAACAATGAAGGATTCTCTCCTCCCCATTATTCCAGCCAATTGCCACTAGATAGCGCCAGAATACCTTGAATTAGCTTTACACACACACCCACACACACACACACACACACACACACACACACACACACACATATATATATATATATATATATATATACACACACACACACACACACACACACACACACACACACACACACACACACACACATACACAAACACACACACACACACACACACACACACACACACACACACACACACACACACACACACACACACACAGTCTCTCTATACTAATCACAACCCTCTCTATAACTGACCAAAAACTCTGTTTGTGTGCTTACAATGATACTTATTTAAAGCATTCTAGATTAATCTTTTGTTAGATATTGATATCTTAAGCTTACTACTCACCTTAAACTTTTTTCAGCTCTTGTCCCTGCAGGGTCCGGCCTGCTCGATTGGCTATGTTCACTCCGCTCTCCACCCTGCCCCCATCCCTGCCCACACCACTTAATGTTAACCTTATACCTAACCTGACCCTTCCCACACATCTCTTCCACCTATTCCATAACACCCCCTAATTATTCCCCCAGTCATACCATACTTTCTAACTACTCATCCTCCCCACCCATTTTAAATAGGGCCATATATTGCCCCATCCCCTAAACTCTAGCTATCCTAGCATATATTCAATCTGTTATCACACTGCACTTGGCCATCATCATGTCCATCACTACTATTACTGCGATCTCACTTCTCTCACTTACACTGTCTCTCCTAACTATAATCACAACTCTCCAGACCCAACACACCTCCTACACCCACCTGTACAACCACCACACATATACCACATTTATCAAGTTACTCAGACATCCATCCTGGGTTAGTCACAGCTAATACCTCTATACTATCAAAAGTCAAAATTCTACTTCTTCAAAGGCACTCCCATTATCACACCACCACCAGCAACTATACCATTCTGAGGAAAATAAATAAAATAAAAAAAACATAATTTGCCAAAGTATTATATCCCAGTGCAGTGATATACAATCCAACCCAGGCCCATCTCCCCCAGCTCCAGCAAATCTAGCAAATCTCTCATGCTATCAGCCATAAATCTTGAAAGCCTTAGAAAAAAGATACCTAAATTCCAGGGGTGGATTTCACAAAACAACCTTGATATTATAGCAGCTATGAAAACCTGGTTGAAATCATATGTAAAAGACAAAGAATGTCTCCCCCCAGGCTACTCATGCCTAAGAGCCGATCAGCCCCACAAGAGAGGAGGGGAGGTAGCAATATACTTTAGCAGCAAGTATACTTTCCCTAGCAAATATATTTTACCCAACTCAAGGCCAGCATCAATACAAATCAATCAGAAATTTGACTGAGTTCCAATATTTAATGAAACCTTGGCTAAAGTAAATTGGGCACCACTCAAATCCCTACCACTTAATGAGGCTGTTGAATTGTTTAACTCACCATTCCTAGGCATCCTAAATAGGCAAGCACCCACCTGCCAAAAATGGATAAAATATAATCACGCCAGTTGGCTATTAAAATCCACCAAAGAAGTCATGTCCACAATGGATAAAATGTGGAACTCCTGGCAGAAAAACAAATACCCCCCCCAACTCCGTAACCAGGTAAAATGACTAATAACCAGAGATAAAAGAGCCCACTACCTCCATCTAAAAAGCCAACATAAATATAATCCCCAAAATGTCTGGTCCTCCATTAACCAACTGTTATACCCAGACTCTCAAAGCACCCCATCCTCGGACCCAGACAAAACCACCATCATACTTGCCACCCTCTTCAGTTCTTACTTCACTGACACCATAGCTAACCTAACCACCACCTTTCCTACAGTTAGCACCACCACCACCAAGGTAGCTGATGAACAAATCATGCCAGAAAACAATCCTACCTTCAACTCCAATCTAAAATTCTCCCCCATACCCACCACCACAATAAAAAGAAATTTGACTTAAGCTAAAACTCTGTACTCTGGCCCCTGCCAATCTACCCCCACACTTCCTGCAGCTAGCTGCAAACTCTATAGCGTATCCCATCAGCATACTCATTAACAGATCAATTAAAGAATCCCAAGTCCCAGACATCTGGAAAAAAGCACACATTCTCCCCTTACACAAAGGTGCCACCAACACAGACACCACAAATGTCCATCCCATAGTAATTCTCTCACCCCTCTTTAAAATATTGGAAAAATGCATCCATGCCCAATTCCTCAACCACCTGCTTGAAAACCAAGTTATATCACTCACTCAGCATGGTTTCAAACCAGGACACAGCACCACAACTGCCCTCCTCTCCTTCCTAGATACAGTCAACTGGGCACAGGATTCTGGTAAAATGATCACTTCTATTTTTTCTAGACCTCTCCAAAGCTTTTCATACCATTTCCGAAACCATCCTCCTCCCTAAACTATCCTCCCTCCACATTTCCCCACCTATCCCACAATGGTTCAATAGCTATCTCTCCAATAGGCAGCAGTCTATCAAATGGTAACATTCTTACTCTCCTTTCCTCGGTACTTCCGCAGGGGTTCCCCAAGGCTCCATACCTGGTCCTCTCTTATTTAGGATGTTTATTAACAACTCTCACTAAACTCTCCCACAATGCTCAGTAATCCTGCTGATGTCTCTACAATAATATGCACTGCAAATTACAGCTCTGAACTCCAGCAAATCACCCAGAATGCCTACATCTCTACTGATTCTTGGATGCTTAACAATCATCTTGCCCTAAATCCAAAAAAAAAAAATAAGCTAGTACTTTTTAGCCCTAAGAAAACCTCTCCCTTAGATAAAAAACTCTTCACTATACAAGCCCAAGACAATACCACTGTAGAAACTGTCCCCCACACTAAACTACTAAGCATTACTATAGATGAAAACTTTAACTCTGACCTACACATAGACAATAACATCATAAAAACACACCAAAAGCTTGGTATGCTCTACAGTCGCCAACATTTTCTTAGCCTCTCTACTAGATAAACCCTTGCAACCACCTTTTTTATTATCCTCTCTCCTTTAAGACACCAGTCTCCTCACTAATATCCAAAATTCTACAAAATCCAAACTTGAAATGTATTACAACAGAATAGCCAAATTTGCCACCTAGGCCAAATTCTCATTATACCACTGTAACTCAATGAAACAATTAGGCTGGCTGGAACTCCCCCCACCATCTCTCATTCACCCAACTATCTACAGGCACAAAATAATTTTCAGACCCACAGACTGTCCTGCTCTCCCAACACTACTCACCCAGTACCAACCCAGCAGGCAACTAAGATCTGAAAATCATCTACTTCTAAAAGTAGAAAAGGCACCTTACCTGCTGGTCAACTCCTCTATTCTTTCACCATCGCCAAATGATGGAACTTACTTCTTTCTACCTTCTATATGAAACACAGGCAGCACCACTACCTTCAAACAAATAATGACAAATCATGTCAACTCTTCCTGGCTATGTACCTGCTCTATAACCTAATCTCCACCTTCTCCTTATATGAAAATGAAACTCCTATGCTTTTTGCTCCTGCTGACTGATATTTTCTCCATAATTATTACTTTTCATCACTTGTTGATACTGGTACAATAATGTTGATTTATATCTCTGATTATACCTCTCTGATTAAATTCATCTGGCAACCAACACAATGTCTCCTTTTATGCATATATTGTGTACATATTACTGTAATCACTATGTGTAACACTGTATCTACTTTATTTTTGTACCAATTAATGTTTAATATTTTCTGTATCTATGTTCTTGTTGGAGCTTTTGTGCCCAGGCCTCCACTGAAAATAGGTTCTTTTAGGCCCAGCGGACTTTCTCGGTAAGCAAATGCAATAAATAAAAGTAAAATAAAATAAATACATGTACAAATAGTCTTTAATTCTATGATGAGGTCTTCAAATTCAATAACATTACAGCCCAAGACGCTGATCAGGCAAAGAATTATTCAAGTAAATTCTATGTTCATCTAGATAAATGTATTAACTTAAAAGTTTCAACTCAAAGTAAAGTGGGAGTTCCAACCTGGTGGTCTACAAGCATAAATAAAGCATACGTAAAAGAACAAACATCTTTAAAATATAGGGCAAAACTAATCACCCTCAAATTTAAAGTTAATTTAAACCTGAAAAAATATGCTATCAGGAAAGCAAAGGTTTCCCATGAATTTGATTAACTTCTGAAGATAAAGATGACTCCAAACCCTTCTTTAGTTATGTCTGAAAAATAATGAATAGTTCTCAACATTGCTCATAATGTACTCAAAATGGTGCTACCAGTTCTAATCCTGTGGACATTGTAAAATTACTAGCAAACAAATTCAGTACTAGTTTCACCACTGAGCAACTATACAAAACTCAAATAGCCATGAGGATATCCAATGCCCCCATCACTAAAGAATATGTACTAAAGTAATCTGTAAACCAAACAAAAGCATCTGCCACAGGACTCGATAATATACTTGACTGCTTGATAAATTGTAGTAAATGTGTGTTGGCACACCACTTCCATAATCTGTTTAACCTGAGTCTAGCCACCAGCTTTGTTCTCATGGTCTTAGGCAAAGTTTTTGTGATGCCACTTCACATGGGTCTCCCCTCCCCGACCCTAAAATTTATACACCTATTAGTTTTATGAATATAATTTGTAAAGCTATAGAACACATTATAACAATCTTGATTAACTATAATATCAAAAAAATATTATAAGGCTTGATGCTCAACAGGATGTGTCTGTAAAAGGTAGATCATACCTAAGGTTTACCTTCATATTGTCAATCACAGATGACGGAATGGCCATATCACCAAACCGTTTCTATGAAACCGGAACCGCAAAAACTTTCAAATATGGAAAAACCTCGTATTTCGACATTTCCAACTGTGCCACACCTACAAACAAGTGCTAACATGGGTCAAAATGGGGGTGAGATTTTGCAGTTTTGACATTTGGTATTCAAGGTTTTTTGACATCGCAGTCCGGTGTTCACGGAAGCATGTTCAAGATTCTGGATGCCAACATTATGAAGGTAAACCCATACCTAATGAACCTGATAGCATCTTTAAAAGGGTAAAAGATAGGTCCCCACTAGTAAAGGTGACTCAGAACAAAGTACAAACTAGGCAAAGAAGTACTGAGTTCACCACCCCGATTAAAATGTTCCAACTTTAATAAATGAGGTTAAAACTCACTAAAACTATTGCAAAGCTTAAAAACAGATGAAGCATCAAGTGATAAGCACTTTTGGCAAGTTTGCCTTCTTCAGACCGTGACTTCCTGTGCTTCATTCCATTTGCTTTTTCAGCTCTTTTTCAACATGCATAGACAGGAGCTCAGTTACCCAACCTCTCCCTGCAACTATAGGTCATAAACGAAGGTTAACTGGGTTTTTAAGTATCTTTGGCAGGCTTCTTGGGGCTGGAATGGTAGGACAGATTACCTCAAAGAAGTCAAATAGTTCTTTAGTGATACATCGTTCTAAAAGCAAATCATTCAATGTGTCCTGTACATTTTTAATCATCCTGTCAACTGTGTTTCTATTAATGATTTTGTATGTTTCTGAATCACTTACCAGATCATGTATCTTGTTCCTATACCAAGTCGTTTCCATTACTACAATGGCTGCTCCTTTATCAGCAGGTTTAATGACCAGATCATCCCTTGACTTCAGTTCAAATAGAGCTTCTCTTTCCTCATTGGTCAAGTTATGGAAATGGCCACCTTCTTTGTTATTTCCCCTCAATTTTGCAACCTCATTTTTACACAAATGGGCAAACAAGTCCACAGCCAGATGGCTGACAGGTACAAATGTGCTGGGTCTTTTCGGTATAGACAAAAATTGGTGGTTAGCATTACTGAAGATAGTCTTTAGAGTGACATTCCTAGCAAAAAGTTTTATGTCTGTAACAAACTCATTCATATCAGATCTTATCAAAGGAATGAAAGTGAAACCTTTCTCCAAGAGCCGAATGGCTTGATGGCTTAATGGTGTCTGTGTGATATTTACCACTAGACTCTCTTCTAGACCTTCTGGTGGTTGAACTTTTTCCTTTTCCTGTCTTTCTGATCTCACATTCTTGCTTTGGTTCTCCTTTATAAAAAGTGGAAGTTGGTAGGAAAAGGGGAAAAGATAACTCCCTCTTTGGTTCGGGTTTCTGCTGATGTGTCAGGAACCATTCTGTTGTAGCATGGGAGAAGCTATTCGTAGAGACAAAAGATGCAGAAGTGCTAGGCAGTGCATCATCGACTGTATGAGTGGTGGTGTACATCATATTCTTGGATACATCACGGTCTCCAATATTGTGACCTGTGTGTTATATTAATATTGCTTTTTGAGAGTGTTCTCCCTTTTCTTTGAGTCACTCTCTCCTCTCTTGGCCATTCAGATATATTCTCATTCCTGAAGTCCTAAAAATCTCATGTCAATTTTTTGGTCTTCTATCCCATTAACTTGCTATCATAAATGCTCAGATTGTATTGTAATAACTCCAATTTCTGAATGTAGTTGACTGTCAAATTCATCTTCTCTAATTCCGTCTGTTTGTTCTTAATCAGCTCTGCTACTGTTGACTCCTGTTTAAAATACTCAATGAGCAAACATAAATAGCTGAAACTTGTTTCAAGGTTAATTGCCTGCCATTTGGCTAACAAGTCCGGGTAGGTGTTACCATAACTCGGTAAACACTTCACCCTCATCCCTCTGGGGACCACCTGATGGTGAATGCATGCATCCAGGTGGAAACGCTGCCACTGCAGACTCTTCAGATGATAGGCAGCGTTTTCCACCTCTTTGAAAACTTTGTCAAAACTCTGTGTTGGTAGTTAAATCTACAGTTTCAACATTCTCATTTTCCAAGTTTAGTTTAATTAATGGATTCAATTGCTCACCTAGAAACTCAGAGAAAGTTTTCATTTGTTTTTTTCAATTTCTGTGGTTGTCCATCAGCAAGTTACTTTCAGCCATGTGTACTGAGAGCAAAACAAATGAAAAAATGGCAAAAGATAAGTCCCCACTACTAAAGGCGACTCCGAACAAAGTACAGCCTAGGCAAAGAAGTACTGATTTGACCAACACAATTAAAATATTCCAAATTAATTAAACAAGGTTAAAACTCACTAAAACTATTGCAAAGCTTAAAAACAGATGAAGCATGAAATGAAAAGCGATTTCGGCAAGTTTGCCTTCTTCAGACCATGACTTCCTATGCTTCATTCCATATCCTTAAACAAATATTCTCCAACAAGGTACAAACTAGGCAAAGAAGTACTGATTTGACCACCACGATTAAAATATTCCAACTTAATTAAACAAAGTTAAAACTCGCTAAAACTATTGAAAAGCTTAAAAACAGATGAAGCTTGAAAAGAAAAGCGATTTCGGCAAGTGTGCCTTCTTCAGACCATGACTTCCTATGCTTCATTCCATATCCTTAAACAAATATTCACCAATCAGGTGATTTCCTTGCAATGTCAGTCCCTCCTACCACAAGCTGTTAATCACTTTCTTGGAGACAGACATCTTTAAAAGGGTAATGCAAGCCATAGACAGTGGACATACTGCTCACATTGTGTACCTCAACCTGGCCAAAGTATTTGATATCATACCATATGCGGACATATTCAACAAGTTAATTAAGCTCCAAATTGACCCCTAAGCAAATGTGCTAATGGGCATAACTTTTACACTAAGAGTATAAAGTTGACAGGAAGTATCATGCAGGGCTCTGTGATGGGACCTCTGCTATTTTGGTATCTACCTCTCTGATCACCAAATCATAAATGGCAGCCTATAGTTGACCATGTTTGTGGATGACTATAAACTGGGTGCCATCATTAAGATATTTTCTGACACACAGGTACTCCAGCAGAACATTAAACTTATTAATAACTGGTGCACAAAAAATGAGTTCAGATTAAATACTAAAAAGTGCAATAGTGTAGCATTCGATAATCCCTCTGGGATACAATATAGCCAACACTCCAATTCAAAATGAGAAGGTAGTTAGAGACCAGGGGACATATATAGATAATTCCCTGATTTTGAGCATTACATTGTAGCTCTGAGTTCTGGTAAATAAGTGCTTCTTCTTTGCATAGTTGTTTGCTAAAGGTCCATCATCCAGATCTATGGAAGTATGTACACCCTTGTACCATAAAATAATTAGAACTATCATAGAATGGAAGGCTCCCTTTAGGATGTATCTTACTAGACATATCAAATGACTGGTAAATCCACAGTTTCATAACTAAAAATACCAAGGGCTTTAAAGGCCTTACCTATCAAGAGAGACTAGAAACACTATTCTATGACTACTTAGGGGCAATCTATGCCCTGCATTTTAGATCATTATGGATCCAGTAGTGCGAGACCTCTTATATAACTTTAACTCCAACAATCCTACAAATATGAGGATCAGATATCCAAATCTGCATCAACAAATTAATAAAGCAAGGTGGGGGGGGGGGGGTAGAGAAGACAGCAGACTTTAGAGGTCTTTACTCCTGCATGTTTTCCAAAAGGTGTGATTGTGCAGAAGGAATTATCAAGATCATCACTATGTAAGTACATCCGATTTCCCTTAAACTCTTTGTGTTTGTTAAATAAGAAATTGAGGGAATTAGAGAAGGAAAGGCATGCAGAAGATTCCTTAACATATTTATGCAGAGGACAGATGATATCGTGTAGCCTACCTTGGATTAATTTAAGGAATTTGGTAGGGGGTCAGGGGTGATATGTTATGAGGGATCTACATATGTTCGAACTCGTAAAAGTTTGAACACTAATGTAAAACCACATAAAACGAAAAAACACAAAACTAAACATCTATAGCAGGGGGGCTACTCCCCCCTGCACCCCCATACCCCCTTACTTAAATATACCAACTCTGAGATTGCACTACATTATGAAAATGGGAAATCTTCCCTTTCTGCTCTGTACGGAGATCTCCATTCAGTCAGATCGGACTTTTACAAGTTCGAACATATGGTCTCGGCCATATGTAGTTCGAAATTATAAACATTTGATCTACTGAAGGGGACCCGTTATGAGTCAAAGACAATTTTGTTAGTTTCAGATATTCCCATCCCTAGTTACTTAAACCTCTAGGTGAGGTGTTTATTCATACATTTTCCAAAATAAAAATAGAGGGATTGTGCTTTGGGATGAATGATCAGTTGTCCCAGGATATCCTAAATTGTAACTCTGCAGGTAAGATTAATAAGGTTAACGTTATGATTCTGCCAATGATACTACATTTGTTTATATATATACCAGGTCATTTTGAGCCTATGGGTTTCTAGAGGATTCGGGAAATAGTAAAGACTATTGTTCTTGGAAATCATAAAGGTAAAATAGCAATGAATAAATTCTATTCTCCTGTTGTACTTGTTTGCTTGAGGCTGCATTTTCTGACATAAAAATTATGGAGTTAACTGAGTGCAGTGTGTCAGACATTGAGTTAATGTTGAAAATGCTTGGGATTTCATAACAATTTTGTCATATATTTCTCAATTAGGTTGTAAGAGTGGCAAACCGGGTAAAGAGGCTTTCTTAAAAAAGGAGATATGAGCTGGGATTGAAGACTGTAACCCTAAGATTTGGATAAACCCTGATAACTTGAAGATAATGCAACTAAAGGATATTAATAATTGGATGAGGTAACAGATTTATACTTAGAAAGAATTAGTTTTACGTAAAGTCAGGAGTACCTAAGAAGGACAAGGTTCCTCCTTCACTTTATAACAATATTGAGATGGTAGGGATCCCCAGTATCTAATCGCTGTACATGAAGACACATAAGCCTGAAAATGATTAGGAAACACATTACTCCCTGGGATAAATGAATAAATATAAAGAAAGGCAAGGGGATTAGATTCAATCAGAAACAGTGGAGCGAGGACAGAAAATCCATCAGTGGACTGAAGACATTCTGTGACATTTAGGATCAGCAAATAAGATTCTTACACGTGTGATTTGGTACCAGCAATACTGCACAAGGATATGACAAAAATAAATAAATCAGGGTACTGGAATAGATTTGTTCTTCTAAGAGGGGTTAGGAGTGATGTGAGCAAGGCAGAGCTGAGTGGGAACAGTTATTTGGCATAAAGGCCATGCCATCTGAAAATCATGTATGCTTGGTTTACAGGACTGACTGACAGGCAGACAGAATACATTACACACATACACACACACACATATACACACACACACACACACACACACACACACATATATATATATATATATATATATATATATATATATATATATATCTATGGGATCACTAAGAAATACCGACCACCCAAAATCCCGATGCTGAAAATGAGACCAGATGACCGAAACACTGCATTACTGAAAGACCAGAAGCGTGAAATGCAAAATCCCGATGTTAAGGGATTTTGCATTAGCGCTTCTGGTGTTGTGGTTCAGGTAAGTATGTGTGTGTAAGTGTGTTTGTGAGGGGTGTAGTGTGTGTAAGTGTGTGTTGTGACTGTGGTGTGTGTGTGTGAGGGACTGTGATGTGTGGGTGTGAGTTTGCCTTGTGTGTCTGTTTATGCGATCTCGGGAGTTAGAATAATAAAGTAAGGGGGTGTGGGGGTGCAGCCCCCCACATGGTGAGTGTAGGACTGCTTGCCCCCCTGCCTATGTCTAGTGTAGGTTGCATTGTTTGGTTGTGGGGGGAAGGCATGTGTATGTGTGTGTGTGTGTGTGTGTGTGTGTGTGTGTGTGTGTGTGTGTGTGTGTGTGTGTGTGTGTGTGTGTATGTGTGTATGCTGTTTGGTTGTGTAACTTTCGCAATTGTGAATTTTGCCGTTTTAAATATTCTGTAGTGTGGGGTTTCGGGCATGTGGTCTCGGTGTTTTAAGCATCAGGATTTTGGGTGTTCGGTATTTAGTAGTGATTATTTTTATATATATATATATATATATATATATATATATATATATATATATATATATATATATATATATATATATATATACATATATATATATATATATATATATATATATATATATATTTATATATATATATATATATATCTATATATATATATATATATATATATATAGGTCTACTTCATATGATCGAAAGCTCATATGATCGACAAACTTTTCAGACAGACCAAAACACCTAAAGCTCAAACCACCGAAAACGCATTTGGTGGAAACTCATAACATCGACACATTAAATTCACATTATGCCCTTTCCCAACTGTCGGGCGACCCTGCAGTTAGAATAAATAGATGTGGGGGGTGTGGGGGGAACAGCCCCCAACATACATAATACATTTTAAACGTACATGTGGATAGTTATAACAAAAATGACAATATTTATCTAAATATTGTAGGGGGCTCCACTATCCACATCTCCCAATGTGGGGGGCTGTGCCCCCCAAACCCCCCCATACCTCTCAACCAATCAGGGATAAATTTTAACAGAATCAGTGACAAAGCCAGAAAAAATCAGGAATAATCAGGGACACTTTTAAAATATTTGTGCTATTAACTTGAGACATTCACAGAATCACAGCATATGAATTAATGTACATTTTGTTAGGTAAAAGAAATCTACAACTCTTAATTATTGCCATTTTTCATTGTTTAATTCACTAACTTTCCTCCAAAAGTCACCAGTTTTAGGAAGGATTAATAGGGACAGAGCTAAAATTTGAGTCAAAATCAGGGACAGTTGAGAGGTTTGCACCCCCCTAACTATTTATTCTAACTCCAGGGTTGCGCTACAGTGGGGAAAGGGCATAATGTTGTGAATTTAATGTGTCGATGTTATGAGTTTCAATCAAATGAGTTTTCGGTGTTTTGAGCTTTAGGTGTTTTGGTGTCGGTGAAATGAGTGTTGATCATATGAGCTCTCGATCATTTGAAGTAGACTCATATATATATATATATATATATATATACGTAGATACACACACACACACACACACACACACACACACACACACACACACACACATCATTTCTTAGTTGGATGCTAGAAGCATTAAGCTACAAGACTTCTTGAAAATAATCAGGCCAACTAAATAGGGAGAGGTTCTGTGTGGGTGTGATGGACTACAGCATGCATCTTTAAGAATTCTGCTGTTAGAAGTGGTGAAAAGTTGTGCTGTTATTCTTATATAATGTATGTTCTTGAACATATTGGCAATGTGAGATTATACCTTGCTGTTGTATAATTAGAATTGCTTCAATAAAATTTGTATACCCCAGAATTATAAAAAAATAATAGTTGTTTGGATAGCTACAGCCTCACATTCACTTGTCTGCTAGCAGTCTGTATGCTATGAATGCTGCCTACATGAGGAGCCCCTCTCTTTTGTTAGCGGTCTGTATGCTATGAATGCTGCCTACATGAAGAGCCCTGTCTTCTGTTAGCTGTATATATGCTATGAATGTTGCATGCATGAAGGGGCCCTCTCTTCTGTTAGCAGTCTGTATGCTATGAATGCTGCCTACATGAGGAGCCCTCTCTTCTGTTAGCGTTCTGTATACTATGTATGCTGCCTACATGAAGAGCCCCTGTCTTCTGTTAACTGTAAGTATGCTGTGAATGTTGCCTACATGAAGGGGCCCTCTCTTCTGTTAGTGGTCTGTATGATATCAATGTTGCCTACATGAAGGGCACCTCTCTTCTGTTTGTGGTCTGTATGTTATGAATGTTGTTTACATGAGGAGCCCCTCTCTTCTATTAGCGGTCTGTATGCTATGAATGCTGCCTACATGAAGAGCCCCTGTCTTCTGTTAGCTGTATGTATGCTATAAATGTTGCCTGCATGAAGAGGCCCTCTCTTCTGTTAGTGGTCTGTATGATATGAATGTTGCTTACATGAGGAGCCCCTCTCTTCTGTTAGCAGTCTGTATTCTATGAATATTGCCTACATGAGGGGCCCTGTTTGTATGTCATAATTTTCCCTTTTGTGAAGAAAACAGATAATGACCAAATACGATGGTGACCTGAAATAAATCATTTAATAGCTTGTACACAATCTGATTGGTTAGGAAGGTATAGTCTCTTTTTTTAAGCTAACTGATGGAACTGAGATTAGTTTAGTTAACCATAATATGTAAAAGAATTTCTGGAGCTTAATCACTGTAATCCTTTAAAGAATGTAGTTTCATAAATGTGGCTTTGTTGAAGTCATGCAACTTGCTGGTTTCAATAAGCAAGGTAACACGCAAACAAATGCGTCTTAAATATTTAATCCACACTGTAGCAGTAAAGAAGCATGCATATCACAGTTCATTCATCCTCATTTACATCAACCAGGCTCTTTGAATACTGATGCTGTAATAGTTTCAGTATTTACATTCAGTGTTGCTCTTTCGGCCTAGAACAAGTTGTGAGATGCTCCAGAGGAAGCTTGAAGGAAATGAATAAAACTGAAAAATGTGCTGTCCACCTTGCCTCCGAGGACCTGTCATTTTCTTTGCATTTAGTCATGACTGAAGAATAGCTGAATATGATACCAGATATTAAAATGTCAACATGATTTATTTTATATGTAAATCGCATAGGTCTGAAGATCGTTTACTAGTTCTGTAATGCGGTTTGCACCTACACTCTCTGCAGTGCTAATTCAAACAAATAGATCAGATAAGATTATCTGAATTTCCAAAACATTTCATTCTTTTTCAGGCAGTATTTTGAGGGCTGCTAGTAATCCGTTGAGTTAAACATAAATATGCAATATGAAAAAAAGCAAAATAACTAATGACAGCATGTAAGAAATAATACAGGTCATTCGCCAATATCAGTATACTGCCAAGGTCACCTTGACAGCCCTTTTTTACATTACTATAACACCAATGCGTATTCTGCTTAAACATAAGTCAGTTACATTTACGTTTTGTTTTTCCTTTCTTTCTGTCTTTGACTTCTCAATGAGGTTCCCATATATTCGCCAATCTATACATGTTTTCCCTGTGCCTTCTGGCAGAACTTTGCTTTGGGCATTCTAAATTAACTTTGAAGTAGAATTTGCTGCTCTCGTCTGTGCAGGGATGTTAAGGCACTGTAATACATTTCAGAGAACAAATAGAAGAGGTCATCACCCCTTTGCCTTCAGCAGATTCTTGTACCACAAAGAATTTATCAGTATTGAATAGCACCTCCACGAATAGCTCATAATTAAGGGACTGTTCTCAAGTCACGTGGCAACACAGTAGATGGAAAGTCCTTCTACTTAGTGCAGCTAACACCGATGGGGAACACTGACAAAATCCTCAGTAATCACAGTAATTTAATGTATCCTCTAGCACCTTGTCCTATTTTTGCCTGTCACCATCTTAAAACCTGATAGAGTTTCTATTTTCTGCCTGCTGAGTTGCTTTCCAGAAGGTGGATCAGGTCCCGTGGTACCTTGTTCTTTCTCTTTGCTACTGTCTTAGACCTTTTTGCTAGCCAAAACTATTTTTATTTTTAACCTAGTCCATCTTTCACTTCTGCATGCACTCTTTCTTTGTTTTAGTAACTTACTGGACTTCTGCAATCCCCCAATATCTTTTATTATGTAACTTTGATGCCATCCTCAACCGCCAGTCTTTTTCTTCTTCCTACGTGGTTAGTGCTATGAGTATTTCCTTGAACTCCTGGCATGTGCTTTCTGCGTGTGTGTGTGAATACTCAGTTGGACTCGTTCCTCATTCCCAGTTTCGTTTCTGTCTCTTCATCCTAATATGTGTGATCTCAGGGCATTCTTTGTCCACAATTTACAACAGAATATAGCCACCAGTGGTCTATGCTGAGGGAAGAACAGTTCTCATCTACCTGAACTGCATGCTGGCAAGTATCACATGCGATCTTGTGTCTGTCTCCTTTGATGAATTATGAATTGACCCACCAATAAGCTGCCTTCCAGACCGAAGCACGGAATGGCCTCTGCATCATTATTCCTTTTGCGCCAGTCATGTGGACTTAACCATTGAACCACCATATTCAGAAACGTGAACTCCCCTGAAGGCTTTCTGGCGGTGATAGCGGCTTTAATAACATTCTATAGGGTTTATTCCCTGCCAGTTATTTTCATTTATTGTTTTTCCTACTGTTTGTTATATTCACATATGTAACCTAATTTAATTTATGTAATTTGTTCAAGAAAACAGGCCTAAAATAATGACATTTTAGGTTTTGTGTGTGTGTGTGTGTGTGTGTGTGTGTGTGTGTGTGTGTGTGTGTGTTTGTGGTAATAAAAGGGAAAAAACATTCATACAGCTTATAATTAATTATCTGAGTAATTAAATGCACCTTAATTTTTATTTTATTTTATTTTTGTCACTTGTGACCGAACCAATAATTTGTTACATATTTGGTAAGCATAGCATCTAAAATTATAGTCTGCGGAATTTAAATACTATGGACACAGTACATTTAGGTAGGGTCTGGAAAGATGTGGCCTGCCATAGCAAAGTTAAAAGCCTATGACATTAAAGCTAAGAGAGTATGTGTCCTAATTGTCTCTTGGAGTAGTGAATCGAGTATACTGGTGACAATTTTTAGTAGTAATAACTGGTAGTAATTGGTAGTATAGACAGTAATTTCAGAAGTAGTAGAAAATATGAGAATGATTTACATATTCTTTATACTGTATGATATGCAAAAAAGGTGCAGGCACCACTGATATGATAAATCCATTCTGCAGAATCTGCTAATAAAATGATCGCTTCATTATATCCTTTTCTCAATAACCATTAGGTGAGTAATTCAGGTCAGTGGAAGTAAGGCAGGGGGTAAACACTATCACAACTCCTTAGTTTAAACTCCTGCTGGTCATTCTCCCTGACTGCGGTGTTATGGATTAAGACCTTCTAACCACAATATTTATAGCATTGTGGTTAAGTGGTAAGACATCACCCTCATGGATTTTTTGTCTAAGATTCAATCTTGTCCTTCTGACACCTTCTTTATGGGCTTCTCCATGCATACTTTGTATGTGCATAAGGTGTCTAAAGATATTCCAGTTGACTTCGACCTCTCAAAAATATCCTGCTTGCTTGGCTACATTACAAAGTGTCCATAAATATATTACAATTACCATGATTCTTCTTTCCTGGGTCATAGCTGAAAAGGGTTTAAGAAGGTACTGTTTACCAGGGCCATAACAGGGTTGTCCGGCATCCTTGGCAGTCTCAAGACTGGTGCCCTCCTAATCCAACTCAAAGTTGAGGAACAAAAAATAGTCTCACCAAGCAAAGCTCAGAATTCTAGCAAGTAATTTATACAGCTTGGCGCTATACTTAACCTTCTAAATCCATTCATTTTAGCGACTGGGATCATATCTCTCTCAACCACTTTCCACAAGAATCAGGGATAAGACCAAAAATAATGAAGGATAAAAGCTGAAAATCAGGGACAATTTCAAATATTAATTTAATTCACTTAATTTTCCTGAAGAATAACAAAAATGTTATGTTTGGCATTAATGACTGATTGTGATCCTCACCGATTTAACAGAAAATCAAAATGTTTACAAGGAATATTGTAAAACTATGTGGCAAACTCAGGGACATTTATTAAAATCAGGGAATGTTGAGAGCCATGCCTGCTGGGATGAATCCTAACAGTTCATGCACGCCTTATCAGAAGTTCTTTAGCACTGCCAATTGTATGTCACAACTTACTTCATCATAGCTTTATTACAATACTGTGGATAACATCCCATTTAACAAAAATTATTTAATAAATGTAGGTGTTAAGAAGGATTGCACAGCAGGAGGAGTTACCTCAAAGAACAATAAGAAAGGCGTGGAAATCATTAAGAATTTCTAAAAAAAATCAGACAAGCTAATTTTCTTTTTTTTCTTTTCTTTTCTTTTTTTGAATATTTTATAACGTATACTGCTTTCTTCATGAAACTGGCTGATTTTGAGTACTGAACATGGAAAAAGTTAAAAAGAATTAAAACGAACTTATATTTATAGTAAGCCTTCTTGTATCATGGTAGATACACAACATAATTTTCATATAAGGGTTAAAATGACATTATCATGGAAAGACCCCATAATTTTTTTCTGTGTTATTTAGGCATTAAGGTAAAAAGCCGTGATTATAGTCTTGTCTTTCCTGTTAGTAGTGATAACATGGAAGAACAGAATATAACATGGGCAAATGGGTCAACAGTCTGAAGATAATATAACATCTAACATACACTGCTTTCTTATTCTGCTGCAAAGCTACTTATAATTTTTATTCTTATAAATGTTTCTTATCATTTTGGAGAGTTACTTTCACATTCATTCTGGCAAATAGCTGGGTGATTGGCTACACAAAAAGTGTCCAAATGTGGGGCTAAGTTTTAACTATTACTTTGACTCACTTAGGATGTTAATACAACAACAAAAAATAACTGCTGATTTCCTTCTCACGTTACCTTTCTTTTCCGCCCTCACTGCTTGTGACCTCACAAATGAACACAAACTCACTAATCTGATTTCTGCTTTTTATTTGTAATATTTAAGTTTTGGTGGTGCTACATTGTCGCATCACAGTAAGACGTTGTCCTGTTTGATTCTCAGCTAAAGCGTCTTCTGTGTGGAGACATGCGTGAATGGGCGCACCTTCGTTGAAGGTTGTGCGACAGAGCTGGCAACTCGGCACATAAAAATGTACTGCCAATCATTAGCGGACCAGAGTTCCGCTGTGACAACCCCTAACCGGGAAAAGCCGAAAGACACAACAACATTTGTAATATTTGAGTTTAATGGTATTAGAGTTACCTCCAGTATTCCAATAAATTGCTTTTCTTCAATAACAGAGAAAACATTCTAAGGAATAATAGCACTTATGTACTGTGACTTTCATTTCTTGTAACATGATGACAGTACCATGAGAATCTCAGCAGCCTTAGTTCTGTACAAAGAAGACCAATCCCATCCTAAACAGTTTAATGAAGGAGAAGGGATGTGTTATTGGCAATTATACGACTCCCCATTAATATTCCAAAACATGCACACTGATTGGTCGGCATGCACATTGTAAATCAGAGTTATAGTAATGGAAAAAGGTCCAGTCGCCCGGACGTTTTCCATTAGTATAACTCTTTTTTTACAGCAACAGAGAACGCAAGATCTCCATTGCTTTTTGCACACTGTCTCGCTATGTTAAAGGAGTTTAACATAGCGAGACAGCTTTAAAAAAAGCAACGGAGATTATCTGTTGCTTTTTTTAAAGCTGTCTCGCTATGTTAAACTCCTTTAACATAGCGAGACAGTTTGTAAAAAGCAATGGAGATCTTGCTTTATGCTCACAGCTCTGATGTATTGCGTAAGCATACGCAAGCGAAGTACATCAGAACTGCCGCAGAAAACCAGACAAGCTGCGGAAGGGCAGCAAGGAGGCATTATACAATGCCATTATTTAAGAAAAGTAATTATTTTTTTTCTTAAATAATTCATTGTATAATAGCAATAACCCACTTCTGGGTGTAGGTAATGCTGGATTTACCCACAGTTGTCTTTGTTTGGCCACTCGGGCTTCACCCTCATAACCAAACCACACCAACCGTGGGTAAATCCAGCATTACCCACATCCAAGCATGAGTTATTGATATAATATCCACTTAGTTAACTGCAGACAGTGTAGGTAATGTATTAAAATGTTACTGAACAGTTGTAAAAATATAATGCAATTCTCTGCTCTTCGCCAGCATCTCTTCCTCTAATTTTATGTTAGTTTACATTACATATAGAAATCTGAAGCGTTTTGATTGTTCCCCTGTAAGACATAGAAAAGGGTCAGTTTGATGTGACTGACTGATTCTGAGGCTGACTACAAACATTGTAGAGATAAACAGAGATGTTGCCTGGTCACACTTTTTTGTCTGCTCTTAGATGCTGCCGCAGGCAATATTTTCCATCTGACTGCCTTGCTTGCTGCTTTGGGAGATAGATGCAGTTCAAATGAGATGAGCTGCTTATTTCAAAAACACATTTACAGATATGTTACTGATCTGCACTACTGATGGCATTGTGAAGAGCCGGGGTTCACAAAAAGCTGTCAAAATGTCTCCTCTGTGCTGTTCATTTGCACTATGCAAAGCATGCCACAAGAAATTCTATATACTGAAATTATCAGTTTTTGGTCATTAAATCTCTATATATATTCAACAAGTTATTTAATTAAGAGGAGGTATTTTAATTATATCTATTTACTGTCATAGCAGGAAATGCCATTGTGGCCTTTGAAGACATCTTTGGAAGTTTCACATAACGGTAGCAGCAGTGACAGGAGGGTATTAACATAGCAGAATATGGTGCTGTAGCACTTTTCCCAGTGGTAAATTCCTTGGGACAAGGATATGCAGACTGAGCAGAGTTGCAGACTGATGACATTTGTGGCTCTTCGTGTATATAAAACAAGTATAACATTTGCTGAAGCAGGTCTTTGGGGCATTTTTCACTTGTGGCCTGGGATCGTACTAGGTCACTTTAATTTGCGTTATTTGTTGAATCAAATTACCTACATAACAATAGTGTGAAGTAAAGCTTGGTCTGTCAGCTGCATTACAATGTGCTATTCAGGGTGTGTAGCTAATGTGAAGTGGGATTGCAAGGTCCATTAACTTCCAAAAGTAATTTTCTACAAGAGTACAGAATATATCTGCCAAAGATAAAGTGATGATATACACACTCCACAGGATGTTGGTAGCAATGCTCAAAATTATAGTACAAAATGTTTTAATGTTGCTTTTCAGATACAGTATGTGAGATACTAAAAGCTGTTTAACACAAATACTTGAACAACTCAAAGACCTCATCATGGGGCCAGTATCTCCGTAAAAAGGAAGCCTTCAATGTTTAAATTTAGTCCATTGGCATATTTTCTGCATTCAGATGTATTTTAAGTCTTTCATTCCTATGTACGTTTATAATGATACATTCATGCTGTAGGTTTGTAGATGTTTGTGCTGTTCATTAATAAAGTATTCAGTAACAATTTCCATATCACAAATGTAGGCTCTAATATGGGATAAGAAATGAACAGACAAGGTTGCCAAGTCAATTGTAACCTGTCATCAAAGCATGTGTTTTTGTATAAACATAAATTCTGGGTTTACATTTGTAAATTCTCCAGTTAATTTCAAATGACAAACAATCTTTCTTCATAAGGTAAACCACAATATATTTTAAAATGATATATTTCTTTTAACTTTTATTTATTTTTTTTTCAAAACAGAGGTAGCCTTAGACTGATGAAGGTTGCAGAACAGAATATACCTTAAACAGATATCAAATGTGTGACACACATACACCAAAAAGAATGTCACATATTGGCACATAAACCAAATGGTTGAAAATGCATCCAAAACAGTATGACTAAATGGGTCCCCTTCAGATGGTCGAACTTTTAAAAGCTCGACTTTCATATGGCCGAGACTATGACTGAACTTTTAAAAGTTTGAACGGTCAGAATGGGGATCTCCATAGAGTGCAGAACGAGGAGATTTCCGTTTACCACAATGTATTGCGATCTCGGCGTTGGTATATTTAAACAGCGGGGGGGGGGTGCAGGAGGGCTCAACCCCCTGCTAGTACTGTTTAGTTAAATTTTTTTTGTTTTTTATTTTTTTCACACATTTTCAAACATTCAAATGTTCATTCATATGGTCTCGGCCATATGAAAGTCGAACATTTGGATGTTCGATTGTGTGAAGTAGATCCGACTAAATACATTATTTTACATGAGAGCTGATTTCCCCATACCCATATTCTGGTGGATATACTGCTTGCTCCAAGTTACTGCATCTTGAACAGAAAGACATATTTCCTTATTGTAATGACCACTAAAAATAGAAAGAAAAGGGCAAAGAAAATTGCAAACAAATAGCAAGTTTTCCGCAGTGATGCAGCGGTGGCATTGTTGCCTCACAGCAAGAGGTTCTCCCATTCGATTCTCGGCTTGGGTTGGGCGTGCCTTCTGTGTGGAGTCTGCATGTCCTCCTCGTGGTAGAGTGGGCGTTCGAAAGACATGCATTGAATGGGTGTGCTTTCATTAAAGGTTGGGCATCGGGCTGGCAACTCAAGACTATAAAAACCAACTGCCAATCGTTAGCGGGCCGGAGTACCGCTGTGGCGACCCCTAACCGGGAAAAGCCGAAAGACAAACAATAACAACTAACTGAAAGACTGAATTGTGGCTTTGGAAAATGATTGTCAAAACCATGATTGACTCGTTATTGATAAATCCCATCGCAGAAAGCAACATACTTCTAAACTACCGAATTTCTGAACAGGAAACATTTTTCCATAGAACATGACCACTCATTCAACAAAATGCAATGAATTGTACAAATGTATGAAAAATAGCTAAACTCTTGGAAACACCATACCTAGATGATTTGTAATACCCTAGTAACAGTTTCAATAAAGTGCCCTAATCCTCACTCTACACAGTCAGAATGCATATTTACCTGATGCTTTTTTCATACAACCATCCAGCTATAAATATGAGTTTTCACTACTTTAAAATCTGTAATAGGTATAAACTGTTTTTCACCAAGTTGGTAAGCAAAGTAATAAACCCATCATTGTAATTTATATTCATCACTAGCTTGACCAAAGACAATAAAGTCAGTATTTACAGAAATCATCTTTTTGAAGTGAAGTAACTCTATAACAAATAGAAATGCTTTGCAACTGGTTGACAACATCCTAAGTTTGCACTTAATTATCAGGTGAATGTGCACTCTGTATATGACAGTACCGATCTGGACACCCTGTGACCTAAAATTTGATCTTACATGGGAATCTTTTCATACAGTATTACAATAAGTAGGTAATTTATTTTTGAGTCAACATTAAACAAAAAAGGCATATTGCATATATATATATATATATATATATATATATATATATATATATATATATATATATATATATATATATATATATATATACATATATATATATATATATATATATATATATATATATATATATACATACAGCAGATATAAAATGTTTACACACCCCTGTTAAAATGAAAGGGTTTTTGTGATATAAACAAATGAGACCACAATAAATAATTTCAAAACGTTCCCCACCTTTAATGTGACCTATAACCTGTACAATTCAATTGAAAAACAAACAAATCTGTTAGGGGAAAAAATATAAAAAATAAAAAAAATGTACAATACGCTGGTTGCTGGTTGGACACCCTTAAATTAATACTTTGTTTTGTGCACACCCTAAAACTAATACTTTGTTGAAGCACCTTTTGATTTAATTACAACTTTCAGTCTTCTTGGGCACACACTTGTCATCAATTAAAGAGACTCATGGTTCACAGAGAGCTTACAAAGCATCAAATGGATCTCATTTTTGAAAGGTATCAGTCAGGAGAAGGGTACAAAAAAATGTCCACAGCATTGGATATATCATGGAACACAGTGAAGAAAGTCATCAGAAAGTGGAGAAAATATGGGACAACAGTGATGTTGCAAAGAACTGGACATCCCTCCAAAACTGATGAAAAGACAAGATGAAAACTGGTCAGGGAGGCTGCCAAGAGACCTACAGCAACAGTGAAGGAGCTGCAGGAATTTCTGTTAAGTACTGGTTGTGTACTACATGTGACAACAATCTCCCGTATTCTCCATATGTCTGGACTATGGGGTAGGGTTGCAAGACGGAAGCCTTTTCTTACACAGAAAAACATCCAGGCCCAGCTAAAATTTGCAGAACAATACATTAAGTATCCCAAAAGCATGTGGAAAAATGTGTTATGGTCTGATGAGACCTAGGTTGAAGTTTTTGGCTTTAATTTCAAAAGGTACGTTTGGCGCAAAAACAAGACTTCACATCACCAAAGGAACACCATCCTCATGGTGAAGCATGGTGGTGGCAGAATTACGTTTTGGGGTTGCTTTTCTTCAGCTGGAATTGTGGCTTTAGTCAAGGTGGAAAGAATTATGAACAGTTTCAAATACCAGTCACTTTTCCCCCAAAACCTTCAGGCGTCTGCAAGAAAGCTGAAGATGAAGTGGAATTTCACCTTTCAACACGACAATGACCGCAAGAATACATCCAAATCAACAAAAGAATGGCTTCACCAGATGAAAATTAAAGTTTTGGAATGGCCAAGCCAGACCAAAGACCTAAATCCAATAGAAAATCTGTGGGGTGACCTGAAGAGGGCTGTGCACAAGAGATGCCCTCGCAATCTGACAGATTTTGAGTGCTTTTGCGAGGAAGACTGGGCAAATATCGCCAAGTCAAGACGTGCTATGCTGATAGACTCCTACCCAAGACTGAAAGCTGTAATTAAATCAAAATGTGCTTCAACAAAGTATTACTTTAAGGGTGTGCACACACAACAAAGTATTAGTTTAAGGGTGTGCACACTTATGCAACCAGCATATTGTACGTTTATTTTTTAGATTTTTCCCTCTAACAGATTTGTTTGTTTTTTAATTGAATTGTACAGACTACAGTTCACATTAACGGTGCTGCTCTTCCCTCTTTCACCAATCAGGTAAATCATCACAGAAATAATAACTATGTATCTGCTATCTTTTTCGACCTCTCCAAAGCGTTTGATATGGTCTTACACCCTAAACTACTAGATGCTCTTTACTCACCATCCTTTGCTCCCCCTACTATCTCCTGGTTTAAACGTTACTTATTTGATAGATGACAAGCTGTTCAATGGCAAAATGAACTATCTCCTCAACTCCCCAACTCTATAGGGGTATCACAAGGCTCATTATTGGGCCCACTACTTTTCTCTATTTTCACAAACAATCTACACACCTCCTCCAAACAAGCAACACTAATTCAGTATGCAGATGATTCAACACTCATCTGCACAACCCCATCACTTACCACCCTACAAAAACTGGCCCAAGAATCATTCTCTGCTGTTGAAGGTTGGATGACTGACATCCTAATTTCTCCATCAACCCATACAAAACTCCTAGTGGTAGAAATAGATAAACATATTTTTTGATATTCACATAGCACAAACCATCCAGAAGGTTCATAGAAAAATGGGGAACCCTCTATAGACACAAAAAACTTTCTCACAGATAAAGCAAGAATCATCCTAGCTCAATCTAACCTTTTATCAACACTTACATATGTAGCTCCAATCCTAACCCATATTAGAAAAACAGATCTGGACAAGATAGAATCATGTTATAACAAAATTGGAAAATTTGCCAACAACTCTCACTTTAGAACCCAGTGGCTTGAATTTCCTCACTTACTAAACTACCAACAGCTCACTTGTGCCTTTAAGATCATGAACTACCCAGAGTAAACTCCAGCACTAAAACAGCTGCTATCCCTTTACTCTACCAGTCGTCCTCTTCACTCGTCTAATAAACCTCTCCTCAGTCTTACAACTGCCAACAATACTGCTGGCAACGCCCTATACTACCATACCATAGCTAAAAACCTCCTCACTAATATAATTTCCACTACAACAAACACACAATTCAAACAACGACTCAAAGCGCATCTCAGGAAATCCTGGCTCTGCCCATATATTACATAATAATCTCTCCTTACTTCTCTTCTCCTTCTATATACAGCTCTAACTCCAAGTTCTAGTATTGTCATAGACCTACATATTTGTGTCTCATAATATGGGCTGCACAGGTTATATTATCTGATTCACTGTCCTTAATAGTAGCAAATGTAAATGGTAAACTGTATGTAACTGCCATCTAATAATAGCATTTTTCTGTCAATTGTTCTATAGATGTAACTGTTTATCTAAAATAGAAGATTTCTGTAATATCAGTGAACTATAGATAAATAATTTTGTATGTCTCTACCTGTAATTAAGCTGTTGTTTTGCTGTAATATCTTTCTCTTAACTACTTTCTATATGTTAATTGTGGAGCTTTTCTCCCTGAGCATCCACTGAATATGGACCTGGTCCAGTTGGATTATTCTCGGTTAACAAATGTAAAATAAAATAAATAAATAAATAAAATAAAATAATAAATAAAAGTTTTGAAATGATTCATTTGGTCTCATTTTTTTATATCACAAAAATCTGGCATTTTAACAGGGGTGTGTAAACGTTTTATATCCACTGTATATACACACACACACACACACACACACACACACACACACACACACATATATATATATATATATATATATATATATATATATATGGGTACATATTAGTACATCGACAAGTGAAAATATCGACATCCACTTCACCGACACATGAAATTATCGAAACCGCAAATCACGGACATTTAACAGGTAAGAGGTTTAAATTTCGCTAATCATGCCTACCATGTTTTAGTAAGTGTGGCAGTGTTATGCATGTGTGGTAGGCATGATTAGCGAAATTTAAACCTCTTACCTGTTAAATGTCCGTGATTTGCGGTTTCGATAATTTCATGTGTCGGTGAAGTGGATGTCGATATTTTCACTTGTCGATGTACTAACATGTACCCATATATATATATATATATATATATATATATATATATATATATATATATATATATATATATATACACACATACACATACATCTGGGTACATGTGTATATGGATCTACTTTATAAGATTGAAAAACGAAAAAATGCTGAAATTCATTATACTGAGACCAAAATCGCAAAGTTTTAAAACATTGAAAGTTTAAATGGCCGACTATGATAAGACTGAAAAATTAAAATGCTGACTTTCAAAACATTGACCTGCAGCATGCAGATGTGCATGCATCTCCCTTCATCAGTGATTTTTTGTAATAAAAACAAAACTAAATAAATCCATCAATACCGATTATATCTTCATAAATGAAGTATACAATCTTTGGCAATACTGTACATGCATAACCCACTGTGTGCTATAGCAATACCTGCCTAGATCACGACCACCGCACAAAGTTACGGAATGAAATGTATTTTTTCCACATTTTGTACAGAGGGGCTGTGCACCTCTGCACCCCCACATCCCCCACACCCCTGCAAATTAAATATACCAACTCAAAGATTGCAGTACATTGAGGAAAAGGGTACAGGCAATTCACGTGTACAAATGCACCTTCTGCTACTAAACCAGTAACAGCTGTACCTTTACATATATCTGAATGTTTATACTTACAAAGACTGATCCAGTTTTGCAAAATCTCAACTACTTCATTAATTCTGGATGGCTGTCAAAGCAATCTAGTGTACCGCCTGAAGTGTAAACTTATTTTCCTTACAGAGATGAAATGTTGATGGAAGATGGCATTATTTTCAAAGGTCCTAAAATCGTTGTTTCTTACTGCCTTACAATGTGAATATATCCAGATTTTACATCGTGGTCACCCAGTTTCCGAATCTACAAAAAGAAGGGAGAGAGGACTAGTATTTTGGCCTTCTCTAGAAAAGACATTGACAATGTACTTTCTTTTTGTTCAGTATGCAATAGTACTAAACTGCATTTGCAAAAAGAACCACTTCACCTAAGTCAAGTTCCTTAACTACCTTGGTCAACAGTAGCCACTCATATATTCGCGTGGAACAATCAGCATTACTTAGTGTTGATATACTGTTATTCAAACTGGTTTGAGATCAATTTACTATGTAACCTAACATCCACTACTGTTATCACCAAGTTGAAATGTCATTTCTCAGTCCATGGTAGTCCACACAAAGTTATTTCTGACAATGGTACCCAATTTGCCACTCAGTTGTTTCAGACCTCTATAAAAGAATGGGACTTTGTACATGTTACTAGTAGTCCAGAATATCCACAGTCAAATGGACTAGCTGAATGTGCAGTACAGAGTGCAAAGCAATCACTAGATAAATCAAAGTGTGATAATACCAATGTATTTTTTTTACTCAGTCTCAGAAACATACCCCGTGATGGTATACTTGGCTCGCCTGCATAGAGACTTCTATCTAGGTAAACCAGAACAACATTGCCTATCAGTTCCAGTTTCTTGAGGTCTAAAGCAAAGAACAACAGAACAGTCAGAGCACAGCTCTTCAGAAAGCATTCTTTCCAGAAGTCCAGCTATAACAAATTGAGCAGATGCCTTTGTCCACTGAAAGAAGGAGAGACAGTGAGTATACAAACAATGAAAGGTTTTGACTGGATTGGTCAAGTAACAGGTATATGTACTGAGCCAAGATCCTATTTCATAGAATCTGAGGGAGTGGAGTACAGGAGAAATTACAGACATCTTCTTCCTGGGCTGGAATTGATATCGCAGCACTGTTCCTGTGATACAGACTCTAGATCTGAGAACAATCCAGACAATGTTCCTGTTGCGGAACGTGTCTTAACATCTACTTCCATTCCTGGTGATGTTCCTGATGTCCCCAAAGTTGAACATTCAGCAGACAGAGTCCCAGTTGCTAGACCCAATTCTAATTTCTATGTCACATGATTTAGTTGTATTTCCAGACCTAGTGAGAAATAATTGTCTATATGTATTTACTTCTGTATACTTGCATGTCAAAGAATTATTTGTATCAACTGCATGTCAATCAATGTCGTCAATAATGCTTGATATATTTCTCAAAGATGGAGGATGTAGAATAGTGTGTGTGTGTGTGTGTGTGTGTGTGTGTGTGTGTGTGTGTGTGTGTGTGTGTGTGTGTTGTACCTTTAAGAAGCGTTTCAAGGACAGCACGTGCATATAAATAGCAAGCATGTGCTAGCTTCAGTGCCATTTTGAGAGTGCAGCCAGAGAGTGAGCATGTATGAGTGTGATAGCTAGTTTGTTTTTAAGTTTATCTCAGTTAAAGTTATTAAACCTCAATCTCAATGTGTTTGCACATAATGAAGCTGCTTGAACAGAACACACAGAAGTTTGTCAGTTTTATCCTGAACAGATGAGTGACAGGACCCACGCATGGGATAAAGCATTTAGGAGCTGCCTCTGTCCATTAGTAGTGCATTCCTAATACCTTCACAATTAGGCAGAATATTTGTTAACATATGAGCTTGATAATTCAAAATTCTGCAAATCCAAGTTGCAGAAGCATACAGTTTTGCCCCATATTTATAAACAATCTTCCTATCCTTGTCAGAAAGAGTAAGACTGGATTTAACTAAATGTTTAGCAGGAGTAGAATTAAGTAAAGCAACAGCTGCTGGATCAGGTTTGATTAAGAGTATATAAAAACTGCATACATTATATCTGCCTTTTTAAGGTAAGTACACTGACTATCGGGAAAATTGCAAGCAGTGACATAATGTTTGAAGGTTCTTAAAATTCCTTCTGTAATACCTCATAGTCTTTTCTGTGAGACTATGAAATCTCAGTGTTCTCCCACTGAAAACACTAGCACATTCTGGAAATAGTCTCAGAAAAAGAGATACCCTTTCAGGGAGAATCAGAAACTGAGCTCTCATCTGAGATTGATTCAGAAAACTGAGGTGAAAACCCTGTATATGTCCCTTCATCTTCCTTCCCAGATTCAACATATGAAATTTCTTCAGGAAAAGAGGTATCACTCAATATCTTGTGTTAAAACCCTGATCTAGATTCACTAAACTACTTCTGTTTTCTGTTTCTTTTTTGACAAGAAAAATTGGGCCAAGTTTTTTTTTTCAATGGCAACAGAAGCATACCTGCCAAACAGGGAAGTCTTCCCTGTTCCCTCTTCCAGACCAACAAGATTAGTTCTCCCTTGCCTACTGAGGAGACCCCAACAGCTGCAGAGGACATGGCTAACTCCTGGTCCATAGTGGCTGTAGTTAATACACCAGAGGGATCCTGGGTAAAAGATGAGTGATCTGAGGTACAAGCTATGACCATAACAGAATCACTCACCTATGTCTGATGTAAATTGTTAGCCTATTTTGGTGGCAATAGCTGTTTCCTAAACTTGTTATTTTTTGTAGCTGGAAGACTGATTGACTGTTGGACTGGTAATTTGTTCCGCAATCAAGCCAAAAATGGTACCTCTTTCTGGAGAAAACAAGCAGCAAAAGCCGGTAAAAATTTAAAGTGTTTAAAAGCCACTTTTTTCACACAAAAACAGAGTAAAAATCACTTTTAAACAAACAATTTCTCCACAAGAACAATAGTTTTCAGTTATTTTAAACAACTTTTAAAACTAACAGGAAAAACTATGCTCCCATTCAAAAGTGCACTTAAGTCTTGTGACAGTCCATTAAAAGACAAACTCCTAGCTTGAAGATACTTTTCCTGTACAGGAAAGTACAATAAAAGATTGTTTTAATATGGAAGATTTTTCTTCAAAGGGAATGTATCTTTACAGCTAAGGAAAAGCAAAAGCTGACCATCAATCCTCAAACTGGAGTGCTTTCTTCAAGGGCCGGAAGGCTCTGAAGGCTTTGACCCCCAAACCTGTCATTTTAGTCAGCTCAGAGTAAAAATGACTTTTAAACAATTTGCCAGCTCCGAAAATTTAAACAAACATTTTCTCCACAAGAACAATATTTTTCAGTTATTTTAAACAACTTTTAAAACTAACAGGAAAAACTGTGCTCCAATGTATATATGTATATTTATATTAACACATACACAAATACATACATGCACATGGATCTACTTCACAAGGTCGAATTTTCAAAACTTTGAACTGCAAATGTTCGAGACCATCAGATCGAAGTTTTGAAACTTTGAAATTGTAATAAAAAAAAATAAAAACCAAAAAAAGTTTTTTACATTTTTGTGGTAGCCACCCTTCACCCTTCCACCCCCTGCTAAATAAATATACCAATTCTGAGATTGCACTACAGTGAGGAAAACAGTCAATTTCCCATTCTTCGCTGAATGACAATTTCCATTCAAAACGTTCAAAGTTTTAAAACTTCAGTCTTATGGTCTCGACCATTTGCATTTCAAAGTTTTGAAACTTTGAGCTTGTGAAAGGAATCCACACACACATATATATGCACAGATATACCAACTCTGTGACTGCACAAACGTGAAGCAGAAGAAACTGAGGAAATGCAGTGCTCACTGTCTTACTCGCAGTGCTCACTGTCTTACTCTTTTCTGAGTTTGGCAGTCATGAGAGGATTCCAGCAATCTACTCAGACAAACACTAGGGGTCCCATGACAAGCAAGTGCCTTATGGTTAAGGTTTGTCCTGTGGACCCTGGTGTAGTTAACATTGCAGCCAGGGCCATCAACCCTGCACAAACGAAGATAGAAACTTAGGAAGCTGAGATTTTTGTGCCAACTGCATCTTCTATGTCCCATGTAGGTGGAAGTGAGTTGGTGACATGAAAAATCTGGTTGCTGAAAGTGAGAAGAGTGATGGTGACTAGCTTGGATATATTCACCCATAGGTGATTCAGAAATGCACCTCTTATGACCCCCACATTACCAGTCATAAAAATGATGATCATAAGCTCATCTCTTGCAAGTTGAAGAGGAGCAAAAAGTCTTTGCGGATCCATAAGAATGTCTCAAGCAGGGATGTACCTCCTGAATGGTGTGATGATGTCTGCACTCTGTATCTGTCACACTGTGCAGCAACACTTGCCTGAGATAAAATTAGGGATCCCCTCATCAATCACTCCTCTATACACTCTCAACTTCAGCCATCTTATGACAGGTAAGGTGAATCTCTGTCCAGGATGAATTTGTAGAACTTTTTTCAGTTTTGCATGCCAGGATTCTCTTTCAGACAGGAAATACAATATTTCTGTGTGATCTGGAAGCCACCTGGCCACTTTCTGGGCTTATTCTTGTTAGCTATTGAACATGGGAACTTTCCAATATAGACATCAAGATGAAGTTGTGTGACATTTAAGAACTGGTAGGTGCAGTTTGTAGGTATCTATTAACAGTAATTCACAATAAAAGTGACTTTTAAAGGGAAAATTAAATTTTTTCACTCTCATTGTTATCAGAAAATATTAAGCTATTACCCAGCATTTTTTCTAAAAGTAACCAGTAGTAAAAAGTACATTTCTGCAAAACCAGCAACAGGAACTATTTAAGATCTGAGTAATAACTATGTGATGGTCAGACTGTCTCCAAACTTTGTGGTTATATATGTTGTCCATCAAAAGAGTTAGGAGTAGAAAATATTGAACTATGGTTTCTCATTGAGTACACAGATTCCTGGCATAAATGAGATTATCGGTAAACAATGCGTTTGCATTTTCTATCACTGCTTTAGAGTATATGAGGAGATACTGACAAATGTGTAGCTAAAACTGCGGGAGGTATTTTGATAATAGCAAAATTATGAAGTGCCCTAACCTTTTGATAGCACTATCTACGTCATGAATTCTGATGAATGCTATGATTATAACCATTCTCCTCGGTCTTAGGTGTAGAAAAGGAGTTAGTATATAAGAAAACATTAAAAGGGCATACAGCTTAAGTTATGCTGACATAGTACAATGGTGCAATAGTACAAGTACTTATTGTATTGTCATGGGTGTTACATAGTGGCTTAGAAATCTGGAGAAAATTCATCACTTGAAATTGTTTGAGGGGACTAATGGGTTTCCACTTAGTTGAATAATGATGAAATTGTACAGCTTAGATTTGAAGTCTAGTATGTCATCATGAAACACTGGACAGTGACCTTAAGTTGCTGTCTTAAAGAAAAAAATGCTTCCCAAATCAATTGCTGTCTGGGATGAAAAACACAGGAAGTGTCCAGTGACAAACTATGTTGCAGCTTCATTGTTTCTGACATAATAAAGTGTACAGCCAATAACAAGCAGTCATTGGTGCCCTCAGCACCACCTCATCTAGAGGACCCATGTAGATCAGTATTCCACAGGTTGCAGCTGAAGAAAAAGCTAGACATGCAGACACCTCCAGGAGCAGCTGTAGCTACACATCACCAATATTGAACAGTGTCCACAGAAATCAGGACAACAAAAATGTAGGGTTGTTGTGTAGCCACAAACCAAATGATGGCCTTCAATTTAGTTGCTTAAGCTATGGAAAATAAAATAGGAACATTTGTGTGCTTGAGCTTTGAAAGACACAAAATGAACACTATTATTCTTAATAAAAATAAAAACGTGTGTTTAATTATAGGCCATAAGAGCTCAAGGGTACATCATCATACCAGGTTCAAGACACTTAATTTTTCCTGGAGACAATGTATTCCTTCTCTGGAGAAACAGATAAACCTGCCCCAACACTTTTCTAATGTTTATGTATATCACTATCATTGCGTGTATATTGGTCTGTCACAGCATGGTCATAAAAGGTATGAAGTTGACTTTCTTCAGTAACATATTGAGGACACTTGCTATATAAAGACATCACTAAATTAAAAATATTCAAGCTCTGCAGTTTAAAATGAAGCTGTTACAAACATTTTGCCAGTTGTGATTCATTCTTTTGTCAAATATTCAAACATTTTATTACAGATATGTTGCCACAACTTGTTATGTAACATCAGTGTGAGCTAATCGAGCTTTACAAATGAAATGATACTATAAATCACATAGTGCTTTCAATATCCTCTCACTCCAAACTGAACATGTTCTTGTATGGCATTTGATGTGGATTCCAAAATGTTTAAATGCTAGAGAGATAAAGAAAGTTATTTTTGCATTGTAGTGCTTAGTGTAACTTTTATTGTAATGAACGTATTTAGCAAACTGTTTAGTGAATCACTGAAGTAGAAACCAGTGATTTCTGTAGCAGTCATCTTAGATGGTGCATTCAGCATATTAAAAAGATGGGCCATTTCTTGTCCATCTAGTTGATTTTCTACAGTAACACAGTAACACAAGAAAATTCTTTCATTTATAGAACAAAGAAGACAGACCTACAAGTGCAGTTGTTACAACAGGGGAAGTACATGCTATGCATCTCAGGCCTTAATTGATTAGCAAGTAAAAAGTTCTACATAGTAGTTTGGATTGTCTCTACTTTACTTCATATTACAAAGATGTGCAATGCAATAATCTAATACTTTAAATTGCCTGAATTTTATTTTGTCAGAAGATTTTTGTCTTAACAATTTGCTATACATGAAAAAGTAGTTATACACAGAAAAATTACATAGACATATTTATTGCATACTTTTACAATTTATTCCAAGAAAAAGTTGTTTCATGGCAAAGATGTATTTATTTACTCTCCTTTCTTGGTTTAAATGAGCTTTTGATATACAGATTATTTTTCATTGCACATTTTATGATTATTGAATAATACTTAATAAAGATATTTAAAAAAGAACTTATTCTGCAGTGTGAGTGGAATACTTATACAAGAACACTGATGCACTACTGGCTGTTAAGCCAGTAGTGCACTACTGGCTGTTAAGCCTATGCACTCAAACACTGCTTGCGATGCAAACAAAGAACCTGACAAAACTATCTAGAATACGAACTTAATTTAGATTCTACTACACCTTCATAACGGAGATAATATCTACCTCACCTAGGTAAACAGAGGGACCCCACAACAATTCCTGCTGCAAAATTTAAGACAATCTGACTACCGAGGGAACTTCTGCAGCTGAATTTCATTCCAATTGCAAAAGCTCAAAAGGAGAAATAGCTTCCATTAAATCCATTAAAACCAGTTTTTATTGAGCACATAGGATCCCTGATGATTCCTGTTGCAAAAGTTAAGATGGTTTCACTACCAAGGATATTTCTACAGCAAAAGCACAAAAAGAGAAATACACTCAGTTAAATCCTATGTAAGGCCATTTCCACAAATCAAATTAAATTGCTGAACTATCTTGTTTTGTCTCACTTCTACACAGGTGTGCTCTGTACTGTAGTGTTGAATCTGCTGGAAGGATACACCCACTCACACTCACAAACCTTATACTGCTTAAGGTAAAGCTAAATTAGCATTTTAGCCCATTGTAGCTACCACTGTAACATTTTCATGAAAAATCAGATAAAGCCCACTTCAAGTAGTTAAAGTTCAAAGACCTTGTCTATGTATACATAAACATTCTAACTCATTGAATGTTTTTGATGGAAAACCATCTCTGGAAGGAGTAATTGCATTCCACTGAAGCATCTAATTGGTTGAACCCACTACATTCTCCCTCACTATACTCAGGTTCACTCCACTTCCCTACCCTACCCTCAATTCCCACCCAGTCCCACATTCTCTACTCTTATCCTAAGCTAATCTCTGTCAATCACATTACCACCAATCATGAAATAGTTAACAGTCCATACCTTTGCCCCTCCTTCACACACCCACTAACCACATCCTACTATTTTTCTTTCTTTCACCTGTATCCCTTTAATAACAACCTCTCCCACTTCACCCGACACACATCCAGTCAAACCCTATCAAGCCTTCTATCAGTATCCTGTTTGCATTTTCACAAACTGAACACTCGTGAAATAATTAGCATGCTATTCAAAGCACTACAATTCAATTCCATCCTCTTTCTAGCACACATAACCCATTAACATACACCTCTCAACACCAGTCATATGCCCAATGCTCAGTCCATTGATCCCAATGGCAATTACCCCCATATTTCATTCAGTATAGCCAACAACTTCGCAAACTAGCTCACATCCATCTTTTCAGACAAGTGTAATTTTCACAAAGAACAAATTTAAAGCCAAGTGGCATTGTATGTTCATGCTATCCCTACCCAGTCTGCAACTATGCAGTGACATTCAACCCCAACCTAAGTCCATCCACAACGACCTCTCTCATAATGGCCCACACAACCATTAACAATGTGGCACCTCACTCCTGCAACTCATGGAAGCAAATCTAAAATTTATAAACATTATCCTTAGAAGCATCTGTAACAAAGTACCTGAACTGCTTGCTTTCATGTCTCATTACAACCCTGACATCGTTGGTATCAGAGAAACGTGACTAAAACCTGAAGTCAAAGACAATGAAACCCTCCCACCAGGATATAATATCCTTCAAACAGACTGCATATCCAAAAAAGTAGGTGGGGTAGTGATTATATACCTAAAAAACCTGAACATATCCTTTTATCGGAAAAAAACATCCCCCATTCAGTAATAGAGAGATTCTTATTGCTTTACTCAAGCTAAACTCTTGTAACACCATATGTACCATAGCGTTACATATTCCCCTGGCAATAAATATCAGCATAGCAGAGGACATACTGTCTTGGATATCTACTAATATACCTCAAGAAACCATCATCCTTGGGGACCTTGACATAGACTGGGTCCGAATTGTATCTGATTCTTCCACTACCAGTATTAACCTGTATGTTTTTTAAGATCATCAGTCCACCAACAAGATATAATAAACCCTCCTCTAAGACCTCTGCTCTAAACTGGACACTTTCAACTAAATCCATTAATGTCTATAACCATGAATACTATCTGACAACCTAAATGACCACCTACCCAGTTTTGTGAATAGAATTGTACGCAGTCCAGTAAAACATCACAGATCCTTATCAGATGATCAAGTTTTCAGTAACTCAAAATTCATATGGTTGACATCATATAATCAAGTTTCCAAAAATTAGAAGGTTTTGAATGGAGATCATGGTACAGTGCAGACCAGGAAATTTACCCTGTACACTTTAGTGTGATCTCTGAGGTAGTATATTCAATTTGCAGGGGCTGTGGGGGTTTGCTCCAAAACATAAAAAGTCAGATTTTTGTGTTTTTTTTTTGTTGTTGTTGTTTTTGGATGTTCGAGTTTTTAGAAACTCGGTCAGATGGTCTTGATCATATGAATTTCAAGTTTCTGAAAACTCGATCATCTGATAGGGATCCAACATCACACATACAAAAATATGTATAACTTATCTAGTTTTAATGTAGACAGTTTAATCTCAACTCTCAATACAATTTGAATTCCTTTAGATTAAGTCACTCTCAAATATAATAAAACCTTTACCAATATACTGAACAAACATGCTTCCTATCAGTAGAAAAAGAGTTAAACTTAATATAGCAACATGGCTATCTATAAGCAGTAGGCAACTGATGGTCCTTAGAGACAAGGCCTGGAAAGCATGGAATACCAATAAATTCCAGGAAAAACGTTATACTACAGATAAATAAGAAATAAAGCCAAACGCAGTATAAGCCTTGATAAAAACCTCCACTACTTTAACTTACAGCAAGCCCACCAAAATAATCCTAAAAAGTCTGGTCATCGGTCCAGAATCTGCTAAATTCAGGTCACAGTTGACAAACCACTCCCTCCCCAGAAGACACCTCATGAACAGCCACTAATAACGTTAACAAATACTTCTTTCACTTTTTTTTACACTCCCGGTCAACAAATATAAATAAATAAATACATAAATAAATTCTTTCAAGCTGCAGCCTCATTTATCAAAGAAAATCCCACCATGAAACCAATCCCCCCACCAACAAAACCGCATGGAAGCTCACTTTTCACTCAAATCTGTCCCTACCTCCACCATAATAAAATTTGTTTTAAAACTAAAATCTACATGCTCTGCTGCAGATAATCTTCCTCCTGAATTCCTAGAAATTACAGTCAAAGCTCTGTCATATCCAATAAAATCCATTCTAGAATCTCATGTCCCAGCAATTTGGAAGAAGGCATACATACCTTCTCTTCATAAAGGAGGACCCTCTGCTCACTACTCCAAGTTCAGTCCAATAGCCATCCTGACACAATTATCAAAAATTTTAGAAAAGTGTATCCACTCCCAATTACTTCAGTAGCTTATCAAAAACAATTTTCTCTCCCCCACATAACATGGTTTTCATCTCAATCATAGCATCACTACTGCCCTACTTCACTTTACTGATACAACTAATAGAAACAGAAATACTGTAAACTTAGTATTGTCTTTATTCTTAGATCTCAAAAGGCATTCAACATCATTTCTTACTAGAAATCATTACTAAAACTTTCCACCTTGGGTCTCTCCCCCTCCTCTATCTGCTGGTTTAACAGCTACTTAACAAACAGATTCCAAGCAATCAAATGGCAGCAAGGATATTCTTCAATTCTACCCATTGAAGTAGGGATGCCACAAGGTTCCATACTTGGCCTCTCCTGTTTAACATACTTAGAAATGGCATACAAGCTGCTTCCAATCACACCACACTTGTACAATATCCAGGTGTCTCCACCTTCATATGCACAGCCTCTAACCTGCAAACTACAGAAATTACTCAAGAATCCATTACTTCCATAGAATCCTAACTAGACAACCCACAACGCCTACTTAACCCGCCAAAAAGAAATTACTACTTTCCAACTACTTTCCAATCCAAAAAACATTCTCCCAAAGCAAAACTCTTTCAAAATCACACCACTAAATAACACTCTGATTGGATAGGTCCCTAACACCAAACTGTTAGGAGTCACAGTTGACAACAACTTGAAATTTGATCTAGACGTCCAAACTGTTATTAAAAAAACACCAAAAGCTTGGCATCTTGTATAGAGCAAAACTTCACATAAAAGGCAGAACTAGAGAAACCATAGCTAAAGCCTATCTCCTACCTAGCCTATTGTGTACCTCCCCACTCTTTACTAACCTACCTAAGTTCACACGCACAAAGCTAAAACAATGTTACAATAAAATAGCTCACTTTGCTGCAAGTTTGTCCTTTAGCACTTATCACTGTTCTACCTTTAAACAACTAAATTGGACTGAACTCTTGCATCACCTCTATTCTACACTACCACCCTGTAAAAGCTCTTCACTCTAAAGACAAACCCCTCCTCTCTGTCACTGAAGCTTAAGATGCAAAAGGAGCCTCCTTATACTCAAACTCTGCAGCTACCCTCTGGAATGCCCTGGCACATGCTCTCAGGCTTCTTGAAAACCAAAAGGTGTTCAAAACGTATAAAAAAACACCTCTCAACATCCAGGCTCTATAGCTGTGCATCTCCAGGTTACATATAGCATATTTTCTTCTTCCTCCTCCTCTTCTACTATACCTCAGCTCTCCTCTACTCTTTTACCAACCATCATTCTGTCTTCACCCACCCCATTGTCTACCTGTGCCTTTCTTAACTCTTTTACCACTCATTTCACTTATTTCTCATAATTAAATCGCCCTTTTGCTTTCCACCCTTTGTAAATAACTCAATACTATGTATTATGATATCTACCCTACTGCACAGTTATTTAACTATATCTATATAAATATAATTAGTGCAAACAGCTTTACTACTTTGTATATAGTTACTATCTTATCCATTTTGATATTGTAAAATTTATATTAATTACATTCTGCTTGACAATGTTGATATCCCATAACTTAAAAGATTTTGTTTGTACTGCAAGTACTGGAGTTTTTCTCCCCAGGCTTCCACTGAAAATGGGTCCTTGTGCCTAGCCAGACTTCCCCAGTCAACAAATGTAAAATAAAAATAAAAAAATAATAAATAAATATTCTATTTCATCTTGCTACAGGAGGAAAGTTCAGAGACGGAACTAGAACAAAATTCTCCTTTTTAGAAGTAAAAATAATATATTAGAGTATAGTATGCCATTTCCTTGAAAGCACGGAAATTCACCTCTTTTTTTTTTTTTCTTTTTTTTTTTAAGTAAAATGTGAGGTTGCAGGTTGCCAGCATTTTTTATACAGATGGATAAAGCCCTGGCTTCGGTTGGATCTGCATAGCAAGAAAAGAAGCAGGAAGCAGAGTCAACTCTGATGCAGTCAATGTAGTAGAGTGATAGGCCAGTGAGTCTGCATATGAAAGAGCAAAGAATGATGCAGGATGCAGAGAATATGTTGCAGGAAGATATTCCGGAACTTTCTCTGGAATGCCCTCAGGAAACAGAGAGCAAAGAATGTGCCCTCCATTTGGAAAATAATGATGTAAGGGAAGAGTTGCTTGATTTAATAAAGAAGGATATACATTAAGATCGATAAAATAAATTGATTGCAGAAAGTAATAAGACCCAAATTTAGCAGGTGAATGTCTTACTACAAAAATACAGAGTAATAAAGGAAAGGAAGGGAAGAAATAATGTCATCATGGAAGCATCAAATAGAGAAAACTAAAAGCAATTAAGACAAGAAGTGCATTCATTAGAAGAAAATAGAAAAAAGAACTGATCGACCAAAATGCTTAGAAAGATGTGATAAAAGCCATTGACAGAATCGGAACAGGCCAGCATATATCATGCAGTACTGCAAATATTAAATTAAATCTATAGAAACAGGCAGAAAAACTTAGCAGGTAAGTAGATACATGTAAAGGGAAAGTACAAAATAAGCAATTCATTAATGGCCCAAAAAGCTTTATAGAGAACAGGGAACCAAAGCAAAAATAGAAACACCACCAAAAAAGAAGTAATAAACACAAGGAACATAACAAAGATGCTGAATACATAGAAGATTTAAAAGAAACAGTAAGGATTTCAAATAGATAAATGGAAGAACAGGGGAGTTTGTTGGGGAGCAGGATAAGAATGGAAGGGCAGCAGTGGGCATTGATGACTCCGAAAATAAGGAATTTCTCTAGGTGTAAAAGGGCTGCCTTTTAAGTTTTATTGAAGTATGAATGACTGTCAGTTGGATCTAATCTGTAATGTGATGATCGACTGGTAGTTGGGGATGGCCTATCTGATGATATATGAGGTAATGCGATTAAGTCCTTCTAGAAAAATGAAGAGGAATGACCACTCTAATCGCTAGGCTTTAGCCCGATTCATTGCCTTTTTTTAGTTATTGGTAAAAGTCTAACAAAAGTTCTTTGGAATTACTATACAGACTATATTGGAACATGAGGCTCATGGAGTGGCTAAAGGTGATGATATTTATCTGTTCTCATTGATCATCAGGAAAAGTTGTGGAAGAGTTCAAGGAACTGGTGCATAAGGATTTTACAGTGTCATATATGGGTAGCTGATAAAACCGATAACTATTACCCATTATGGGGAAAAAACTACCACTTTAGAGATGATGTGTAAAAAAAATCCTGGGTCAAACCCAATGTTAAGGGCATACCTTGAAACCTCTAAGCACAAGAAATCTGGACAATGTTAAAATGAATTGAGGGGAGGGGCAAATGCCAAAAATCAGGGACATAATTTAAATATTGCTCTTATAAATGTATAAACTTCCTAAACTAACAGATTTAGAAATAGGATGCATTTTTAAATATCCCCCTGAGCCATTTCTGATCAGCCCTGCCATAGGCTGCTGGCTTCACTCGTCGGTAAGTGCTACTCTAAACAAGGCTTGTGTTATTATCTACACATAGTGACTTTTTAACTATCTTTTGTACTGTTTTTAAGCTCAGCACTTTAACTGTTTTATTTGGGGTGGGCTAGCTATGTTAATGCCCTTAAGAGCGGTTACACGTATCGCTCTGAATGCACGTAACCAGTTAAGAGCATGATATGGTTACAGATATCCGCTTATGTTATCTCAGTGCTAGCCAGTTATTTTATTGCTAGTTTTTACTAATACATGCGGTTTTATAGCCATCTGCAGCTTTTCTGAGTTATAGTTTCTGCCTGCAAATCTTATTATCTTTTGCTTGTGTGTGTTCTACTGTAATTGCCGGTAAGGAAAGTCCTAGGATTAGACCAATGTTTAACTGTGTTTACAATTAGAAGTAATCTATAGACCAGTGTTTAACTGTGCTTCAGGTTGTAACCCTTAAATCCAATTGTATTTACTGTGTTGTAACAACTGCTGTGCTTTCTTTTTGTACCCTGCAATTCACTCTTGTACTTTCTATACTGTAACTGGTGTAACGGCATAATTATGACGTTTTGTCAAGGCTCTGCTTCCCTTTGTCCTAGTTTTCCTTATTTCCCTACCTCACTCTTCCGCACTTACTTACTTCTCCCTCTACTGTACCTCTCTGGGTCTCCTCCTTTCTTCCCTCCAAATCACTTGCTATAAGCACTCACACTCTCAGTATACCTAAACCTCTGTCCATCCCCTATCAATTTTATTGTATTACCTAGCTGTTCTTCTCATTTTTTTTTGCAAAACATTAAAATAATTTTTTGTTTTGTTTTTTCTCTTCATTACAGCTTGCTAGTGCTGTGTTTATGTCTGCGGGTTTTTCGTACTGTACTCCATATCACCCAGGCACACCTCCCTTGAAAGGACATCCAAAATGGGACTTCTGAAGTGCCTTAAACTATAGCCTTTTCCCAAGATTAACAGTGAGTATATAAAGCAATCTCTTGAATTTATCCTTCTGTTTTTGCATACAATACCTTAGTATAGTGCTCCGCCATGTGTTCGCTAACAGCCTACTGCGGTCTACTTCCCCCCCAATCTTTTATTCACTTTCTCGCCTGTTGTGGTTTTTCCAAGTTGTAATTTACAATCTTGCCACTTTGTGGCAGTGTTTAACCACTCCCCATACTTAAACTTAACTTTTGCTGTTCTACCTGAGTTAGTACTTCACCCCAGTGTATTCTCTTCCACTGAAATAGTATTTACCTTTGCTTTGTCTGCTTGTGGCCAGCTTTTTCTTTCCATATTTCAGCATAACCTATGCTGTTCTGACTTCGACACAGCAGTCCCTCTGAGTCTCCTCTCTCCAGCTCAAATACACTGATTGGTTTTGGTTAGTCATCTTCCTTCTCCTCAGCTCAACCTGCTCCGTTTGCCCTCTGGGCTCATTCTACTCCCATACCCCCTCCCCATAGTTCTCAACCTTCCATCTCCAAAATGAGGAACACTAGCCCTCATAATGTGGAACAAATAGGCAAAATGTGGAACACGTACTAATGGGTTACTAACAACTTCAGATAGGAAGATCATAGGATGGTTAAAATATGCTGGTTTTACTTATAAAGAAGATCTTTTAATGAATTAATATTATTTATTTCTATTTACAATGGATTTCACTTAAAAAAATTCCCAACGCTGAATGTGTTACAGACCTTTTCAATGTGGAACTTCATGGAACTTAGAGGAACATGAACTTTTTAAGACCCCAAATGAGCTACGTCGAGGAACATGAACTTTTTAAGACCCCAAATGAGGTATGTTCCTCATAATGAGGTACACTTGAGAGGCATGACCCCTCCAATTCCCACCCGCCCCAACTACCTCTACACTTACAGCCATAGAACTACTCCCACCCCCAAAAGATCCAATCACAAACTCACCAGCCCCATTCATTCAATCCTCCTCCACTTCCCTTAGCCACCACCCACTTTAGAACTAGCTTGAATAATCCCCTACCCAGTCTACTCTCTACTCAACTACATATTTCCCAATTCCACAAATACTGAAATGCCATCATGCCTCTAAAACCTACCTCCTTTGTACCCCTACCTCTTCTTCTTCTCTTCCTAACCTACCTTCACCTTCTCACCAGTCCTCCAAATTTTAATCACTCCTCCTCTTTTCATATAACTTCTCCATACCCCATATATGCTAAACACTTCACAACCATTCTATCCCCATCTCTATTTCTTTGATAGCAGCCTCCTATTCCCTCATAAACTCATTTCTGTCCACAGCCACACTTCCTCAATCCCTAACAACACTACTATAACATAACATCTGACTCTCATAGAGGACAATAAGCACTCTAAATTCCTCTTTTCCCACATCCATCAACTTACTACCAGCCTTATCTCTGGTGACATTCACCCTAACCCCGGCCTCCCTCACTCTCAATCAGTCAAACTCAGCCCTCCCTTCTACCCCCAGTCCTGAAGATCCCTTATTTTTGCTACATCGAATGCTCAAAGCTTATGCAACAAAATTCCCAATTTCCATGCCTGGCTGCACCATAACCACCCATATATCTTATCTGTCACTGAAACGGTTAAAGCCCCACATAAAGTATCCTGAAATCACGCCCCCCCCCCAACTACAATATCATTAGAAACGACAGCACCCTTAAGAAAGGTGGTGGAGTAGCTCTTCTCCACTTCTCCTCCCTTGCAGTTACTCCCTTCACTAAACCCACACCCCAATTCGCTAATGCTGAACTAACTCTGGCCCTCCTACAGATAAATAGAAACAAACATATATGCTCTTTACATCCCTCCAGTGGACAATACCCTGATTCTTGAGGATATCTTCTTCTGGTTCTCCTTTAACATTACCAATGAGACCATAATCCTTCATGACATTGATATCAACGGGACCGATATTCAGTCTCCTACTTCCCCACATAACATAAACCTGTACAACTTCTCACAACTAATTAACTCTCCTACTAGGCACTACAAGCACTACTCCTCTGGTACTGCTCTTGACTGGATTCTTGTTTCTCACCCCCATTACATCTCTGTTAGTGATATCCTACCTGACACTCTTAGTGATTATCTTCCCTCTTTCACTCATTGCCTTCCCTCCTCCTTACAAGTATTCCACACTTATATCTCCACCTGCTCTCTCAAAAACTTCAACCCTGAAACCTTTTCTAGCCCTCTAAAATACACAAACTGGAGCCCTCTAAAAAACCCTCCCTAGATAATGCTGCAGCCTACTTCAATACTACATTTAAAGACCTGTTAAATATACTTGCCTCCTCCGGAACCAAAAACATTAAAACGAAAACTGTCCCATGGTTAACCAAAGAAACTACAACCATCATGCGTCTCCATGACAAAGCCTAGAAACACTTCCAGAAAAATAAACCTCCCACCACCTTGAATGAATATAAGCTAATTTGCAACAAAGTAAAAAAACTTATTGTAGCCAACTGTAAATCCTACTTTTCCACACTTCTAAATAACCACAAGACCAACCCCCAAAAATTCTGGAATGGCATCACCACCCTCCTCAATCCTGACAACCCCTGCCCTGACCCAAATGCCTCTGGCCTATCCATAGCCATCCAATTTAACTCCGACTTTATTGATTCTATAGCCAGACTACTTCCTTCCCCAACAAACCTTCACTTCCAATACCTCCTATCTCTTCCTCCCCAAACACTACCATCTCCAAACCCCCTTCCTTCACTATCAAACCCATTCCTGTCTCCACCATAAAAAACTCCTTCGGAAATTGAAACCATGCTGACCTTCCTTTCTACTTCCTCAAAATAGCTGCTGGCACCATCGCCTTTCCCATCTCCATGCTAATAAACCGGTCAATCCAAGAAAGCTATGTACCCCTACTCTGGAAAAAGGCCTTCATCATTCTCCTACATAAAGCGTGAAATAACAACGATATTTCCAATTTCCGGCCACTCACCATCTTATCCCTTATCTCAAAAGTTCTAGAAAAGTGTATCCACCTACAACTTTTACCCTACCTCATAGAAGGTTCCTATTATTTCCTCGAAGAGATGTTCTATTAAATGCCTCTTCATCGGACTTGAAAGTGTGAAATTTGAAAACATCGAATGTCCACATAAGCAATTTCTTTCCTTGGGAAAGAAATCACATGGCCATCCTCGTCAGTTTGCCGTTTTCCCCACTGTAGTGCAATCTTGGAGTTGGCATATTTAGTTAGGGGGGTGTGGGGGTGAAACCCCCCACTTTATAGCATTTGTGGTTATTTGTTGGTGTTTGTAGGTGAAGTGATTTCTTTCCAAGGGAAAGAAATCGCTTATGTGGGGGTTCGATATTTTGAACATTAGCGGTTTTAGGGTCGATGAAGAGGCTTTCGATGGAATGCCTCTTCGAGGAAATAATATAGACCTCCTCATAGACAACCACTTGCTTACCCCACACAACATGGATTTAGATCTGGCCACAGTACCACAACCACTCTCCTCTTCTTCCTCAAAACGTCAATAAAGAATGGGACACCGGCTGCCTAGTGTCTACCCTCCTTCTGGATTTATCCAAGGCCTTTGATACTATCTCCCATAACCTTTTCCTATCCAAACTCTCTAATCTTAACCTATCCTACTCTTCTATCAACTGGTTTTCTAGTTACCTCTCCAACAGACAATAAGCTGTCACATGGAAAAAAAAACACCCCCTCCTTCCTTAATACCCCTACAGGCATACCCCAGGGTTCCATATTGGGTCCACTACTGTTCAACCACATTTAAGGACCTCCTTCAAACCCACCTCTATGCTAACCCTCTTTGCAATTGCAAAGACCCCCCCCCCCCGTGAATCCCCACTGGACTATAGGCCAACTAACTCCTGAAGCCTCCGATGCTTACATTATACTACCACCTATGTGCATTGTACATTTTGTAAATATTGTAAATTTGTACCTATTTCTGGGTACCTCATGTTCATATATTGTACTATTATTGTAAGACTTGGGATTTCCTGACTGTATAATGAGTTTGTTCTTGCATTTAACTGTAAATATTGCAAATGTGTACCTACTTCTGGGTACCTTATGTTCAATATTGTAATATCACTGTAAGATTTGTGACCTCCTGACTGTATTATGAGTTTGTTTGCATTAAACAGGTTTTGTCTTGCATGTTAGCATTTTTACCACTTGTTATTAACCTATGTATTTCACCTTGTAACTTCTTGGAGCTTTTCTCCCCAGGACTCTGCTGAAAACGGACACCTGTTGTCCAGTTAGATTTTATCCTGGTAAAACAAATGTTAAATAAATAAATAAAATACATTTTTCATAAATGACTTGCACCAGACCATTCCTAATGCTAAATTTATTCAATATGCAGACGACTTTACGATCATCTGCTCTGCCACTTCCACCTCCACTCTCTTAAAACTAACTCAGGATACTTTCTCTTATACAGAACATTGGATGTTAGGTAACCACCTATCACTCAATGCATCAAAAACTAAAATCATGTTATTTACCCCTTCAAAAGGTACCAATATAGACAAGAACTCATTCTCCATTTCTAGTCAAAACAATACCTCTCTCAAGGTAGCATCCCATACAAAGCTTCTAGGAGTCCTTATTGATGAACAGTTAAAATTCAATACCCTCCTAAAAACTAATATAAAGGAAACTCACCAGAAACTCGGCATGCTCTGCCACCACAACCGCTATATCACTCCCACTGCTAAGTTTGTACTCTACCACCTACTTTACTCCTTCTATCCTGTATGGTGCCCCACTTCATATTAACCTTCAGTCTTCTCTAAAAACAAAACTATCCTCCTATTATAGCAAAATTTCTAAGTTTGCTACAGGCTATAAATCCTCCTCTCACCACTGCAATGCCCTACACCAACTAAATTGACTAGAACTACCCAACCATCTTACCTACATTCAACTTACTCATGTCTATAAACTCATCTTCAGTTCCTCCTTCTCTCTGCCTCTCCCTTGCCTCCTCTTTCAAAATGCATCTACCCAATGGACTTCTAAGATCCAATAAGCAGAATTTGCTTGAACTGCACAAGTCTGCTCGCCCACCAGGCAAACACCTTCTATTCTTTTCCCTAACTCGCCTCTGGAACTCCCTGCCATCACTTATTCGTACTACACACAACCACTCTACCTTTAAGACCCTGCTTCACTCCCATCTCAAAACCCCCTGGAAATGTTCCTGCTCTCATCCCACATGACTCACCTCTATATTATTCCCCATTTTTCGCACTTCTTTAATTCTCTCTTCTCTTTCGTCATACTGAGCTTGGCTGACTCCACCTTTCTTTTCACTCATTTTTCTCCTACTCTTATATTGCTTTTTTTCTTACTGTCCCTCCTTTCTTACATTTAACAACTAACATCCTACTATAACTCTGCTAAGATTACATGTAACACTCTTTTGCCAACCCTGTGATATTTCCAATCTGTAAACAAATCTAGAAGTAATATCCACCTATGGTTTTCCTTAATATAATTGACTTATATAAATATTTCCTTTTTTTTAACTGAATCTTCACTGCAGAACATAGATTTTTATGCTATGCAATACCTTCATTCTTCACCTGTATTACAAAATGTGAATGCATTCTCCTAAACCTATATTGTTGTCATGGAGTTTTTCTCCCCGGGACTCCATTAAAAATGAGATCTCCTTGGCCCAATGGATTATCCCGGTAAACAAACTGTAAAATAAATAAAATAACTACAATTTTCTGATGTTCTCAAACTCTGAAATTCAAATGTATGTTATTATTTAGTGACTCTGTGGTTATTCAGTTTAAACCTCTTACTGCAGGTTAGTAATGGGATATCCAAGGAAGGACAGTATTTCCTGCTATTCTGAATCATAAGAATGACTTGAAACTGATAGTGTAGTTAGTCGGTAATGTGCAGCACAAGGTTGTGGTGATTAGTCACGTTCTATCAGGGGATAATTTGATTTTCAAAAAGAAAGCAAAATAAGTGAGTGAGGGAAAATAACTGATTATTTAAGGCCAGACCAAAACAGTGGACATTTAATCTGTATCATCTACAGTTATTAGGGAAAATGGAAAGATGTATTTATCTCAGAAGGAAAAGGTGAAAGGTGGTTAATATGTGGGAAATGTATAGAATTTCATGCCATTACCAAGTTGACTCAGCTAAAAGTGTGCTGTTAAAATTAATAAGTGAACTGACTTTGGAGGGTTTATCTTTTTTATTTATTTATTTTTTTTTTTGGAAGACATGAGAACTGAATTAACTGGTATCATCTTTATGTCAAATGCCAGATCTTATTTCAATCAAAAGGAATATGGTTTACAGATGTGAAGAAAGGTATGCATGCAACTTGGTAGCCATCTATTTTTTTAGATCTCTATTCATTCATTTAATTGTTGGCATGAGTTACTGTTATAAACATTTTGAAGAAGAGATGAAAAAAATTGAAATAGGAAATTGTGGATATCAGTAAAAAAGAAGGAATCTCTTACAGTTGTTTTTAGGGTTTCAAAAGCATTACACAGAAGAAGAGATGGTGAATAGAGTTACTGGAATGATATTTTATGACTCTTTCTTGGACTAATCTAATTGATTTCCCTAAGTTTCAATTAAATGAAGCTTCAATAATATAAAAGAAACAGAGAATTTTAGCCCTTTCTCTCTCTCTCTCTCTCTCTCTCTCTCACGCACACACACACACACACACACACACACACACACACACACACACACACACACACACACATTCATTTTGAGACTTTCACTCCCTTCCTATTTATTTAAATAATATATCTTCATAACCACATAACTGCACATAAAGAAAAAAAAAGCCCACATGAAAACAGGAAAAACAATGCTAACAAGCTGAACTGTAGAATTTAAACCTCATTTAGTTTAATCTTTGATTAGCATAGTGTAAGAATTTTGTCTGCTCATCTTCAGAAAAATCTTAAAGGACAAGAGAAGCAATTGTATATAAGCACAGTTTTGAGGAGATTTTTGCTAGATATTTTCCCATGAAAGTTTGAAATTCCTGAACCCCTTCATTACCCTCTGCATCACCAAATGGCTCATGAATAGAATGCAAGAGATCAAAATAGTTGAAGTTACCTCCACAAGCAGACCAGTCACCAGTGGAGTCCCCTAGGGTTTGGTGCTGGTTCAGCTCCTGTTTGGCTTCTCCTTCTCTGCAGTTAAAGACAACACTAAAGGACCCTGGCTGATTAAGTTTGCGGAGGACTGCAAGTCAGTTGCAGTTATAGAATCCCAAAAGGACATAACCATCCTACCGGAAGGACTGACCAAACAAATAACTGATGCCAGAATCATGGACTAAAGCTAAATGCCAAAAAAATGCATTACGACATGTTTTGGTTAGTCAGCTCCCTTTGGGAGCTACCACACTAAGAATACACCTCTAAGATTTGACACAGTCATTCAGGATTTGGGAACTTATGTGGACAGCAACGTAACCTTCAACTTATATGAATCCACTGTGGAGAGGAGGTTCTTCTGTATTGCACAGCTTGTTGACAAGGGGGGTGCTTCTATGTCCAGAGGTGTCATTGTCTAGCCCTCATAAGGCCAATTATTGAGTATAATACCCCATTTTGCATGTGTCTGTCCAAACATATGCAACAGCTGGAATGTCCACAGAGATACCTTACAAAACTACTCTGCTTAAACATCTTGTCATACATGGATAGTCTCAAAACAGTACCACTATACTATTGTCTTATGAAATGTTAAGAAATGACCTGTGTCTGGCATACAAGGCATCCACTGACCTAGCCTCATGGGCTTACTTGCACATCAGCAAATCAAACAGCACAAGAAATACTCAGCCCAGGGATCTTCTGCAATATCAACAGAATTGTGTGGAGTCACAGGTATATCTCACACAGGACACCACTGCCCTGGAACAGACTCCCCTTCCATGTAAAACATCCGTATTCAAGCATAACTTGGATCTATGGATGCAAAATAGGAAATTTACTCCAGTGTTGCCCTCTTCTCTATTAATGGACAGCTACTAAATGATATATACAATGCTTGGCACCTTATAAATATCTATAGCATCATCCCCATTATTGTCAGTAAATGTAACATGAATCAAGTCCATGAAGGGGAAAGAGAAATCAAAACATCACACCGTCTGAGAAATCAGGCAAGACTTAAAATGGTCAGCAATGGCAGATAGCCGCGTACTGGCATATTTATCATGTTTTTAGGAATTCAAATTATTACCATAGTCTGGGCAATATGTTTCAATACAGCTTGTCAGAAATGTCCACATTTAACATATCCTGTGTAACTAATTATGCTACAAAGCAATGAAAAAGGGAGGATGCCCCCACATGCATAAAACACTAAGTTCACTTAATATCCATTGCCAGTTTTCTGATTGCAGTTTTCTACATCTGTGTCAGACACTTAACATGTTTGGAAATCAATAATAAAGCAGTTACAAAACTGTTTAAACTTTGATGATCACATATATTACAGACCTAAAGCAAAGCTACTGAAATGGACATAAGATATGTTTAGCAAAAAACTGCAGTATTTTTACTAGTTTATTTCATTGAAGAAAATATTCACATAACTACAGGTACAGGTATCATGCTTCAGAAATTGCTATTAATCACTCATTTAGAGGATATTATTATAAAAAAAAATAAATATAAATTAAGTAAAATATGGCTCTAGGTGATTCGGTCCTGTTGACTAATGTCACCAAAATGGGCATGGGTAGTTACTGGAATAAGTGGGTTGAGGACCCAACCTACACCAGGGACTCATGCTAATGGTGGGAGGGGTATATATGCCCTTATTGGCCAGTGTGTGCCCACCATAAAGCCCAGCAGCCCTGGGTCAATAAGCTACTGGCTAACCGGTGTCTAGTTGCCCAGCCTGAGTTACCTGGGATAGCTCTGTTGAGCGAAAGCTGGACATAAAACCAGTCAACCTGTCAAACATGAACTGAGAATTGCTACTCTTAATGTAGGTTTACTGACAGGACCCAGCTTGGAAGTGGATGACATGATGATACAGAGGAGGCTGGACGTCCTGTGTATCCAAGAGACAAGATGGAAGGGCAGTGCAGCAAAGCCATTTGGCTTGGGACCAGACTTTACTACAAAGGAGAGGGATAGGGTAGAAATGGTGTAGGAACTGTAGTGAGAGAGAGGCTTCAGAAAGCAGTGAGGGATATCATCAGAATTAATGACAGAGTCATGGTAATCAGACTCCAGTGTAATGACAGAGCCGTATTCATAATCTCAGCCTATGTTCCACAGCAGGTTTCTGACAGTGAGGATAAGACTGAATTCAGACAGCTGTTGCAGGACCTACTAGATAAAGCAGGACAACATGAATTGGTGTTGATAATGGGTGACTTGAATGCACATATTGGGACAGACAGAATAGGATATGAGGACTCCCTGGGTCCACATGGGTGGGGCAAAAGGAATAAAAAGGGATAGGCCAGTCTAGACTTCTGTCTGAAAAATGCCTTGATAGTAGCTAACACATGGTTCAGAAAGAGAGGCAGTTACAAGATCACATACAAAAATAGCCAACATGCGAATCAGGTAGACTTACTCCTAGTAAGGAAAAGGCACTGGGGTAGAATCCATGATTGATTGTAAAGTCATCCCCAGTGAAACAGTCGGCCCACAGCACAAACCACTAGTTGCCACAATCAGCTGCAAGCATTGGTCAGAGAAGGCTCTAAGGTCAACAGAGACCAGGCTGAAGATCTGGAGGTTGACTGGAGAGAAAGTACAACAGTTCAAGGAATTACTCAGGGCTCTTGCACCCCCAAGAAGAGGAAGAAATAGGTGGAGTTGAACAAGATTGGCAGCTCCTAAAAACAGCATGTCTAAAGACTACAGAAAAGATATGTGGCCGACCAGGTATGGAAATAAGGTACATAAGGAAAGCTGGAGATGGAATACAGAAGTCCAGGAAATTATCAAAAGAAAGAAGGAGTGCAGGAAAAAATGTGACATAGAAAAGACCAACCAGGCTAGGAAGGAATACTGGTTGGCTAATAAAGTAGCTAAGAAAGAAGTTGCAATATCAAAGAATATGGCATCAGAGGCACTCTACCTACTTCTGGAAGTGACTCAGTAAGTGGCACAAAGTATATCCAGTTGCAAAGTAATGACAGAAAGATAAAGAAGATAGTCAGACACCTATCATAAGGGATACCAGCAACAACCTGCTCACCAGTCCACAGGACATCAAAGGCAGATGGAATTAATATTTCCAACAGTTTCTGAATGAAGAAAACCCTACAGAAGCTGTACTGCCCCAGAGACAGCCAACAATGAGATAAGAAAAGGAGCCCACCCTAGAAGAAGTAAGAACAGCACTAAGGAAGATGGAGCCAGGGAAAGCAGCAGGCTCAGATGAGGTCACAGCAGATATAATAAAGATGCTGGCTGAGGTAGGGGAGAAATGGCTCCTGAGGGTACTCATAGCAGTGTGGAGAGAAAGGCATATCCCAGATGACTGGAGAATAAGCACAGTTGTGCAGTGTATAAGAATAAAGGGGACATCCACAACTGTCGGCAGTACAGAGGCATCAAAGTCCTATCACATTGCATGAAAGTTCTGGAGAGTGTGATTGGTAGAATGCAAGATGGGAGATGAGCAGGTCAGATTCAGATCAGAATGCAGCACAACTGACCCGATGTTTGCAGTGAGACAGACAGTTGAGAAGAAGCTAGAGATGAGGAAAGAGTCCAACTGAACATTCCTAGACTTGGAGAAAGCATATGACAAGGTCCCAAGAAAGCTGATCTGGGCAGTACTGCAGTGGTTCAAAGTCCCAGAAACGTCAGTAGAATTAGTGCAGGCTATGTACAAGGACCCAATGATTCAAGTACGAACAGTGTTCAGCCTAACAGAGGAGTTCCCAGTGGGAGTGGGTGTACACCAGAGTTCAGCTCTGAGCCCACTGCTGTTCATACTGATGATGGACTACAGTAGCAAACAGGTTAGGGGGGGCAGATCCACAAAGTTGCTGTATGCAGACGATGTGGAATTACAGGCGTGCTCTGAGCAAAACTTCAGCAAAAGTTTGGAGAAAGGAATGCAAACCTGAAGGCACATGGGATGAAACTAAGCACAGATAAGACAGTGGTAATGGCAGCAAATTGGGGAAATCAGAAGAAGCTGAGAACAGAGATAGAAGGCAAGATAGTGGAACAGGTAAACAGCTTCAAGTATCTGGGAGGGGTGGTTGAGGAGAAGGGAAGTCTGAATGAAGAGGTCAAAGCTAGAATCAGAGGGCCTGCAGCCAACTGGCATAAAGTGTTAGGTATACTCTATGACAGAAGAATGCCAAAGTAGCTGAAAAGTAAGATGTACTAGACAGTGGTGTAACCATTACTATATGCTTCAGAAACCTGGGAAGTAAAGGCAGAACAGGTGAAGAAGCTAGAGGTGATGGAAATGAACTGCCTGAGAGAGGTGGTAGAATGCCCACTGTGGGACAAACTAAGAAATGAGGACATAAGAGCAGAAGCTAAAGTCGCTCAAATTACAGAAAAGATCAAAGAGAACAGATTAGAGTGGTTTGGACATGTGCAGAAAAGCAGAAGGCAATCTGGTGAGGTAGATTTGGGACAGACAAGAAGAAGGTAAGAGGAGGCAAGGACATCCAGCAAAGAGGTGGATGGATTATGTGAAAGAAGATCTGCAAAAGTCAGACATGACTGTTGAAGAAGGCAGGAGTGTGGCACTGAATCGAGAGAGATGGCAACAGCTAACACAATACCCCGACCCCATGTAGAAAAATGGGACAAAGGGGACCGATGATGATGATGATGATGATGATGATGATGCTGATTGTCAAAAATAATCATGCATATAGATCCCAGTATTGTCCTGTTGAAGTGGTTTCCTCCTTATTCTCAACTTTGGCAATGACAATGCTTCCTTAAAAGTTAACTTGCACCATGTTTATTCTGATTAGCAACCCTACACAGCATCATCTGGTGTGAGCTGATCATATACAGTTCTCAAGATTGTGGAGTTAAATAGGGGTTCAAACCTGGCAATAACTAGTGTGGGTATGTATTTGACTATAGTGCTAGGTAGAACTGCCATATCCAACACCTCTGGCATGTACAATTCCCCTTAATTGAAACATTTACACTGGAAAGGGCTCCCACAACTATTTGTGGGGGAGGGATTGGTATAATGGCTAAGGTCTTTACCTCAGAGATGCAAGGTACACGGTATGATGTTGACCTGGCTAGGCTTATAATAGTCTGTATGTTTAATGCCTCATTTTTACCCATTAATCTAAATATCTATTAATTCTTCACAGTATGGAAAGTAAAACATATTGCATTTATACATAAAGTAGAGAGTACTTTATTTCATAAGAGAACACATATGACAGAGGAAATTATATCAGAAAAATAGTGTTAACTATAATTTTTTTTACAATGTTTTAAGTAAGAACTTGTTTGACCGATTCACAAATGAGCAGCAGTGTTATTTAAATTAAAGTCCATGATGAGTTCTCAAGTCACATTAAATATCTATTAGAAAGATACAACAATTAAACAATGATTGCAATCACAGGATTCATCATCTAATACATCTGTCATTTACGGTTATTAAGAACACTGGTAGATTGAGAGAGTGGTTAACACATTTCAAACAAGATACACCTGCTGATGACAAACTTAGTTTGGATTCTAATCTTTCTTGAGTACAAGCTCATCTAACATTAAGATTTTTTGATAATTGTATCTGTTCCACATAGTTATTTTGAAAGCACATTCCATGTTGTTTATTATGGGAAAGAAGAAGTCTGCATGTGGTCTTGAAATTACTGAGCAACATTTCTGAAACATCAGAGCAAACTATATTGCACAGAAAGAAGGACTTTTCGTGGCAATGATTCTGAATTATATCAGCCATTATTAGTCAGAAGGAATAAAACAGCAGGGACTGATACTTGTAAGATACTAACTGGACTCACTGAGTATGTTAGATAAATATACTTTATTTGCATCCCATATTGCAGTAGCTTCATGAAGTAAATAAAAAATTATTAAAATATTATCTGTTAATTGTAATAAATGTATATATTACATTTGGCTATTCAGGTAGAATATACTGAGGCAAGACACATTTTCAAAAACAACTTGGAGTCTGCTGCTACAGATAAATTAATAATAAATGCAAAACTAATTTTAATTAACTAGTTATACAGGTTTATAACATAAAATGCTTTTTTTGTTTATACACAGCATTGACCAGAACATTTAGTCTAATGATGATATTAATTCCTTACACAGTTTCCACAAAAAAGGTCATTCTAATCAAAGAACTTGATGCATGATAAGTTATTGTTATTGCATGTTGACACAATTTACAGCCAGATAGATAAATGACATATGCTGCCTTACTGTGATGTATAATGACATACAATCCTGTCATACAGTATGGTGAAAAAAAATGATTTACTGATGTGATAAGAGGTATGGAAACAAAATCAGTAAGGTAAGCTCTTGAATCAGTTGATGAAAAAACATCATCATCTGAGTATGGTGGAGACAAGATTAGTATTATTTTCTGCTGATATTGAGGACATGTTGCAAACTTTGTAACATACAAGTATTGCCTAAGATATTACTCTCCATTACCAAGCATGACCGCGGAAACACCACCTTATGGGAAGAGGACCAGGAGGTATTCAGATATGAGATAACATCTATTTTAAGTGTTTATTGCATAAATAATAGTAATGTTTTTATTTGGCTGTTGGTTTAAATATTTACCAGTCCATAGGAAGTGATATATGAAACTTCATGGTTCTTATATGTTGGAAGTTAATGCATGGTAATGCTATGAGCAAGATGTGCTGTCTTTTGAAGTGAATGATATGTCCCCTGTCTGCAATTTCTTTAGAGCAAAACTTTCAGTTAATTGCATTTGCTTGCAGAAAGAAAATAACTGTCACTCTTATGTAGGTATTTGTTGTATGGCAGAAGAAGAAAGGATACACGTGCCTACTGATGCTGTCAAACTATTTCATTTAACTACTGCCCACAACTCCTGCCCAGACTGAAAGTTACTGAACTTTACACATTCTCGTCTTCTCAGGAGTTCCTGTTTCTATTTTATATAGCCAGACTTAAGAATGGAGCCAGAACTTTTTAGGGACCATGTATATGGGAATGCATTTTCTTTAAAAATCAAAATTCCTGCTTACTGCATTTATGGAAATTGTGGTGAATATTTAAAAAGTGTTTCTGAATTTATAGATTTCAACTTGATTTGATTTTGTTTTGTTTTTAACAAACTCTATTCAGGCATTCAGAATATTCCTGAATATCCAACTTTAGCTCATCAGATAAGAAAAAGAAGACAACTGAATGGTATATACAAGTCATAACTGTTTTGTAAAGCATCACATACATAATAAAACAGGAAAACAATGACCAGCTTCCCTACCACTCCAAATGATGCAGCAAGATATTTTCAAATATGTCAACATTTTTCTGGCAATTTTTGTAGAAACACCATGTTATTATCTGTTTTGTTATACTACATTTCATTCTTACTTTTTATTGCTTTATATAATCATTTAGCAAATGTTTTTTCTAATTTTATGTTGTGATATTTTTGCTTTTTGATGCTACATTTGACCCACGTTGTGATACATCAGACTCCATTAAACCTTGACCTATTCATCTAGTTATATACTTAACAAATTAGCAAATCATTCTCCTTCTATGTTACTATCTAGCAACACAAAACTATTGGAAGCACATGCTGAATTAGTGTGAAAGAAATCTATAAGTAGCTTCCCAACCACATACTGAGCAATTATTTGGTTATGCTTCTAGACATTATGGTGGAAAACAATGTAATACGGTAGGCTAATGAGGCCTGTTCATTAATAACACTGGTCTTATTTGGAGGCCACTGGCAAACACCCTAAAAGTCATTTTCTAAATAAAACTTAAAAGTGTAAAACAGATCCTGAGCTGCAGGTGAAGATGATCACAACAGGCCAGAATGGAAATCAAATCAATTTTCTGGTCTAATGCATTGTTGCAGAAGGAATTTGAGGATTTATGTTTGCAGCTTTGCACATGTCAAGGGCACCCAGCCAGAGCGACCATCATTTTACACTACTGTATAGCTCTCATTGTGAAACAAACACTGATGCTCTATGAACGGTATGTTTGCTTGTCATTTCTCTGACTTAAAGGGAACAAAGGAGTGATGTGTTGCAGGGAAACTTGTATTTAAGTAAAGTTTAGTCAATTTGCAGTTTGTCTTGTCTCCAAAATTGGCAAGCAGTTGTGTAAAGGAATTGTTACTTTATTACATGGCATGTGATCTTGTAGTAGGTAAGGATGAGTTAATAAGCATCAGTTGCTGAGATATAGTGCTAATGATCGTGGCTTCTGCAGTTTTAGGGTATACAGGACATGTCAGGAATTCAGGAACAAATTATATCACAACCCAAGACCACAGTCTGCATATAATATCACTGCATAGTTTTATCAGCCTCCCAAATCTTATCCACTTCTCCAATAACCTCATGAATGCCTCCATGCATTCCCTGTCTTTCACTCCATCTGGAATTCCATTTTATGTGTTTACAGCTCTCTCTATAAAGTAGATTATTTCACCCCCGTATGACCAGTTGAACCTTGCAGTCTAGAAATTGTACTCGCTCTTCCCCACCTTCCTGTTCCAGACATTATCTCCCTGAATTGATTTTAAGAACCCATGCCATTACCTCCTGTCAGTTCTGGTCTGTAGGGGAAGAGATTTAATTTATCTTTGCTATTCTTTGGTCATATCCTGCCCCCTCCCCAAGGTCCTTGCTCCCTACCAATGGATCTCTTTTATAACCATTCTATCAGCCTGGTGTTCTTTTCATTATACTCAGTCCAGAACTGCACACAGTACTCATGCCAAGGGTCTAAGTAAGGCTTGTTATAACTGAAGCATTACCTCTCTCCAGCTGGGGTCTATTCTCTTATGCATATATACTAGGAGACTATTGACTGCTGCCAGGGCTGTCTCACTCTGGTCCTGCTGGTCCCATCCAAGTATATTCAATATTTGCATAGCTAATTGAAATCTTTGGCAATCAGTTTCAGTCCTACAAAAGGATACTTCACAAAACAGCTGCTTTGGCCAGGATGCAAAACTTTCCTTGACTGCCACTTGTTAGCTCATTTGATTAGTCTTTGCACATCCTTCCTTAGCCTCTTCCACCATTGCGACTAACTATGTGTCTTCAGCAGTGGGGCTGGACGTGTACTTTATTCCATCAGAAATGTATGACTGGAACACAGTGAAGATTACTGGACCCAGCACTGAGCCCTTTTGGTATCTTCTTCCTGATATCGCTATTCTTAAAACAATTGTCTGCATCCTTGCATTTGAAAATGTAGCAATCCAATTCTGTTGTCTCAATGATTTTCCCAGTGCCTTCAATTTTAATACTATTTGCCTATCTGGGACTGATTCAAAGGCCTGCCTCAAGTGAAGCTAGATCAAAACTACAATAATACCTTGGTTTTATCAAAGGGAGATCATGGCTGTTAAACTTGGTTGACTTCTTTGAAACAGTCACCAAAGCCATGGACGAGGGGAAGACGGTGCACACCACCTACCTTGACCTAGCCAAAGCCTTTGACACTATTTCCCACTCAAGCATAACAGATAAACTCTCCCAGCTAGGCATCAACATGTATGTTACCAGATGGGTACCCAACTGGCTCACTGATAGAACCCACTCAGTCAAAGTAGGGGAAGCCACCTCTAGTAGTAGACCCGTAATGAGCAGTGTACCCCAAGAATTGGTCTTGGGGCCTGTACTGTTTGGGATATACTTTTCTGAGGGGCAAGACAAAAACAGTGGTCTGTGGCTGACCAAGTTTGCAGATTATTGCAAGCTGGGCGCTATCTTAAATTTCCCTAGTAATGTGAACATCCTCCAAGAGGGCCTTACCCAAACTAATGACTGGTGCCAGAATCATGGCCTCAAACTGAATACCAAGAAATGCATCATTATCCCCTTTGGGGAAAATGTCATCCCCACTAATTATCAGACAATCCAAAAGGAAAAAACACTTTAATGACAAAACACAGCAGAGCTTTCGGACATAATCCTTCTTCAATACTACAAACTTATAAAATTTCTTTCATCTTATATACAGGCCCAAAGTAGTCATCTGGTTAGCAGCCCAAAAATCACATGACCATAAGTATCATTCAATAAGGCAAAGTTAAAACAACACAGATAGCAATGATTCTATAGTACATAACAAAAATTTAAATAATTTAAAATTCAGCTTGCTAATATGATTAATAATCAAAGTTACACATAAAATTCATATTATAAAATTCATATTGTAGAAACAATATACATAATTATAAATTCAATCTACTGAGCTTAACCAAAATTGGTTTAAGGCTCAGCATACTGTTCAAGCCAGGAGAACGGTCACCAGCAAACCTTAAAATCCACTCATATTCTTTAATTTCTAAGAAGTTATTTATATCACCACCTCTTGGGAGGGAAAACAATGTCAATAACCCTGAATTTAAAACATGATCTTGTCCACAATCTAACATATGCTTATATAAAGCATTTGTTTCGACACATCTTCTAATTTCAGACTTATGCTCTGTAATCCTCTCTTTCAACCTACGAGTGGTTTTGCCTACATAAAAAGATTTGCATAACACACAGGTAGCCAAATACACTATATGTGTTGTGTGACAAGTAGCTGAAACATAAAATTTAAAAGTTTTCCATGTTACTGGATGAACAAAAAGGTCACTCCCTGTGTCAAAAATATCTCCACAGCATGAACAATTGTGGCATTTACATGTACCATACTTAGAGGAAAGCGTTTTCACAATGTTGGTAGAAAAATCCTTATAACATAATGAATTTTTTAAAGTTCTCATGTTCCTATAGGCAAATAAAGGTCTATCACCCAATAAGGCCTTTAGTTCATTTGAAGCCATTAGTATCAACCAGTTCTTAAATATTATTTGCTTTATGGATGGTGTTGTAAGACTATATGCAGTTACATATCTAGTCACGTCCATACGCACATTCGTACTATTAATAGGTAAGGCATCTGACTCCAGTGGGTCAGATAGGAAGGTAGGAGCAAACTTAGTCTTCCTCTCCTGCATCACCTTATCTTTCTCCACAGAGAGTAGGACATTATCATATCCACTAGCAGAAAAATCCGCTAACATATCCTTTAATTGTAACTCAAAACAGCAGTCATCAGTGTTAAGCCTACTCAACCTTCCTAACTGGGACCTCACAATACCTTTCAAGATGTGTGGTGCATGCATGCTATGAAAGTGGGTGTATCTACCAGCACACACATCCTTTCTATGTGACTTAGTATTCATATGTCCATCCTTAAATATAACTTCTACATCCAAAAACACAATTTCAGTCTTGGAACAGCTCATTTTAAACTTTAGAAAGGAAGAAGCTCTATTCAAATAGTCCAAAACATATTCAATATATCCAAGCTGCCCTTCCAAAGTAGGAAACAATCGTCTACAAAACGTTGGAAAAATCTAATATGTTGTCTATAAGGGTTTAGATCACTCAAAATATGCTTACTTTCCCACTGGTAGAGCACTAGGTTAGCATAGGTGTTGGCTATGGAAGTACCCATAGCCACACCAATGAGCTGAAGGTACGTAAGTTCATTAAAGAGGAAAACATTATTCTTTAAAACCACATCTAGAAGGCTACACCACGTTTCTATTTTACCATAATCAGGGTTTGGACATGAAGTCAAAAAATCTCTCAAAAGGTCAATCCCATCATCATTCGGTATGACCGTGAAAAGAGAGACAATGTCCAGAGTTACCAAATAATACTCATTATTCATCATTTGTTCCTTCTCAGTGTCATAGCTTACTCGTAACTTCTGTAAAAAATCAAATGTGGCACTTAGAACTGAATCACAATTATTCAAAAAAGGTTGTAACTGACCATGTAAATAAACTGACAGGGGTTCGGTCACCCAACCTGCTCCTGAGACGATGGGTCTCATAGGTGGATCCATGATTGACTTATGGATCTTGGGTATTCCATATAGGCGGGGTGTCACAGGACAAGGAACTGTTAAATAATTAAATAAATCAAGATCTATCTGACCCTGCAGCTGTAAGTCATAGATGACCATATTAACATACGATATACATTTTTTTACATCCATGCCAGTGATGCGTTTAAAAGCAGTAGTATCCTCCAGCAAACAGGACATAGTATCTAAGTATTTGTCACGTTCCATGAGCACCACTACCCCTCCCTTATCAGCTTGTTTAATTATTATTTCTTTACAGGAGCACAGATCTTTAAATGCTTTAAACTCATCCAGTGTCAAGTTGTACTCATTCCTTTAACTTTTATTACTACTCTCATACAATTGCCTAATTTGTACTTCACACAAATCATGAAAAGCCTTCACTATTGGTACAGCAATAGGTATAAAAGTACTGAGGCGCTTAAAGCCTCTTTCTACTACAGATGATTGACCAAACAACAACTTTAAGTTTAACATTCTGGTGAATTTTTTCAAGTCAGTTAGTGCAGACACCATGTCATTTCCACCTGAAGGAATGAAGTTAAGCCCCTTTGAAAGTACTGATATATGGTTCTCTTGTAGCTGGAACGTTGATAAATTCAACGTACCTTTAATTATTTTCGGCCCATCTTGGCTGTGCCTAAAGGGCTGTTGAGCTTCCTTTTATTAGATGCCTCTGAGCATACAACTGGGGAATTCCTCTGCGTCGTCGGTCGTTCTTTCACGGTTTCAGGTCGCTCCAGTGAAAAACGCTTTGAAGCAAAACTAAAAGTTAGTTGCTGTGATTTCCTCCCCACCTCATCATTTGTATTTCCAGGCGTTGTGATCACTCGCTTCGGTGTTACACAGGAATTAGAAGTCTCTGCCCCTATGGCTGGCGTTACGGGTCAAACCATTCGCAGATTCAGATGGGGGTTGTACTACATGCCTTTTATTCTGTTCATTAGAAACTGCATTAACGTCGTTAATATCGTCCAAAGTATCCAGGTTACTTCTTGTTTTGACTTTATGAGCGTCAGTATTCATTTTGGATCTATTGCTGTTATTTATAGGGACGTTCTCCCTGGGCCAAGAGAAGATATTCCCTCTGCCAAGATCATTGATGTCACGAACAAGTTTTCGTTTTTAGTTGCTTCCATTCTGGCATCCAAAGTTTGTAGTCTCCCTACCATGTCATGAAAATGGTTAGACATATTTGAAAAGATAGGCATAGCCAATATATCATTTTCAAGGGTACAAATATCTTTCTTCAGGTCTTCCTCTATAGATAAAAATACTCATTCATGAGCAACATATAGTCCAAGCCTAATTGGATATTCAGCTGTTGCCACTTTTTTAGCAGCTCTGGGTATGCGTTCCCATATGAGGGCATTTTAAGAATACGTAGCCCTCAGGGAACAATCCCTCTGTCCATGTATGCTAAAACTAAAACGTTGCCATTGCAAACGTTTAAAAGTGTTAGCCTTTCTTTCTAATGTTTGTAACACTTTGTTAAATTCAGAGACAGCATCTGTGTCAGGTACAGCAGGATCCACAATTACAGGATTCATTTCCTCAGCAAAAGTTAATAAAGGATTTGTCTCAACATTTATTAGAGACTTAACAGAAACAGTTACACTTGCCATATCAGACTAGCAGGCTGCAAGACGGACCTTGATGGTGGAAAATCCTCACGGCAAATATATAACAAAATTGAAAAGTGCCAAAGTACTGCAAGCAGACAATCCAAAAGGAAAAACCACTTTAATGACAAAACACAGCAGAGCTTTCGGACATAATCCTTCTTCAATACTACAAACTTATAAAATTTCTGGCATGGATGTAAAAAAATGTATATCGTATGTTAATATGGTCATCTATGACTTACAGCTGCAGGGTCAGATAGATCTTGATTTATTTAATTATTTAACAGTTCCTTGTCCTGTGACACCCCGCCTATATGGAATACCCAAGATCCATAAGTCAATCATGGATCCCTCATATGGGAACGCATACCCAGAGCTGCTAAAAAAGTGGCAACATCTGAATATCCAATTAGGCTTGGACTATATGTTGCTCATGAATGAGTATTTTTTATCTATAGAGGAAGACCTGAAGAAAGATATTTGTACCCTTGAAAATGATATATTGGCTATGCCTATCTTTTCAAATATGTCTAACCATTTTCATGACATGGTAGGGAGACTACAAACTTTGGATGCCAGAATGGAAGCAACTAAAAAACGAAAACTTGTTCGTGACATCAATGATTTTGGCAGAGGGAATATCTTCTCTTGGCCCAGGGAGAACGTCCCTATAAATAACAGCAATAGATCCAAAAATGAATACTCGTATGCTCATAAAGTCAAAACAAGAAGTAACCTGGATACTTTGGACGATATTAGCGACGTTAATGCAGTTTCTAATGAACAGAATAAAAGGCATGTATTACAACCCCCCCCCATCTGAATCTGCGAATGGTTTGACCCACGTAACGCCAGCCATAGGGGCAGAGACTTCTAATTCCTGTGTAACACCGAAGCGAGTGATCACAACGCCTGGAAATACAAATGATAAGGTGGGGGGGAAATCACAGCAACTAACTTTTAGTTTTGCTTCAAAGCATTTTTCACTGGAGCGACCTGAAACCGTGAAAGAACGACCGACGACGCAGAGGAATTCCCCAGTTGTATGCTCAGAGGCATCTAATAAAAGGAAGCTCAACAGCCCTTTAGGCACAGCCAAGATGGGCCGAAAATAATTAAAGGTACGTTGAATTTATCAACGTTCCAGCTACAAGAAGCCCATATATCAGTACTTTCAAAGGGGCTTAACTTTATTCCTTCAGGTGGAAATGACCTGGTGTCTGCACTAACTGACTTGAAAAAATTCACCAGAATGTTAAACTTAAAGTTGTTGTTTGGTCAATCATCTGTAGTAGAAAGAGGCTTTAAGCGCCTCAGTACTTTTATACCTATTGCTGTACCAATAGTGAAGGCTTTTCATGATTTGTGTGAAGTACAAATTAGGCAATTGTATGAGAGTAGTAATAAGAGTAAAAGGAATGAGTACAACTTGACACTGGATGAGTTTAAAGCATTTAAAGATCTGTGCTCCTGTAAAGAAATAATAATTAAACAAGCTGATAAGGGAGGGTAGTGGTGCTCATGGAACGTGACAAATACTTAGATACTATGTCCTGTTTGCTGGAGGATACTACTGCTTTTAAACGCATCACTGGCATGGATGTAAAAAATTGTATATCGTATGTTAATATGGTCATCTATGACTTACAGCTGCAGGGTCAGATAGATCTTGATTTATTTAATTATTTAACAGTTCCTTGTCCTGTGACACCCCGCCTATATGGAATACCCAAGATCCATAAGTCAATCATGGATCCACCTATGAGACCCATCGTCTCAGGAGCAGGTTGGGTGACAGAACCCCTGTCAGTTTATTTACATGGTCAGTTACAACCTTTTTTTAATAATTGTGATTCAGTTCTAAGTGCCACATTTGATTTTTTACAGAAGTTACGAGTAAGCTATGACACTGAGAAGGAACAAATGATGAATAATGAGTATTATTTGGTAACTCTGGACATTGTCTCTCTTTTCACGGTCATACCGAATGATGATGGGATTGACCTTTTGAGAGATTTTTTGACTTCATGTCCAAACCCTGATTATGGTAAAATAGAAACGTGGTGTAGCCTTCTAGATGTGGTTTTAAAGAATAATGTTTTCCTCTTTAATGAACTTACGTACCTTCAGCTCACTGGTGTGGCTATGGGTACGTCCATAGCCAACACCTATGCTAACCTAGTGCTCTACCAGTGGGAAAGTAAGCATATTTTGAGTGATCTAAACCCTTATAGACAACATATTAGATTTTTCCAACGTTTGTAGACGATTGTTTCCTACTTTGGAAGGGCAGCTTGGATATATTGAATATGTTTTTGGACTATTTGAATAGAGCTTCTTCCTTTCTAAAGTTTAAAATGAGCTGTTCCAAGACTGAAATTGTGTTTTGGATGTAGAAGTTATATTTAAGGATGGACATATGAATACTAAGTCACATAGAAAGGATGTGTGTGCTGGTAGATACACCCACTTTCATAGCATGCATGCACCACACATCTTTAAAGGTATTGTGAGGTCCCAGTTAGGAAGGTTGAGTAGGCTTAACACTGATGACTGCTGTTTTGAGTTACAATTAAAGGATATGTTAGCGGATTTTTCTGCTAGTGGATATGATAATGTCCTACTCTCTGTGGAGAAAGATAAGGTGATGCAGGAGAGGAAGACTAAGTTTGCTCCTACCTTCCTATCTGACCCACTGGAGTCAGATGCCTTACCTATGAATAGTACGAATGTGCGTATGGACGTGACTAGATATGTAACTGCATATAGTCTTACAACACCATCCATAAAGCAAATAATATTTAAGAAATGGTTGATACTAATGGCTTCAAATGAACTAAAGGCCTTATTGGGTGATAGACCTTTATTTGCCTATAGGAACATGAGAACTTTAAAAAATTCATTATGTTATAAGGATTTTTCTACCAACATTGTGAAAACGCTTTCCTCTAAGTATGGTACATGTAAATGCCACAACTGTTCATGCTGTGGAGATATTTTTGACACAGGGAGTGACCTTTTTGTTCATCCAGTAACAGGGAAAACTTTTAAATTTTATGTTTCAGCTACTTGTCACACAACACATATAGTGTATTTGGCTACCTGTGTGTTATGCAAATCTTTTATGTAGGCAAAACCACTCGTAGGTTGAAAGAGAGGATTACAGAGCATAAGTCTGAAATTAGAAGATGTGTCAAACAAATGCTTTATATAAGCATATGTTAGATTGTGGACAAGATCATGTTTTTAAATTCAGGGTTATTGACATTGTTTTCCCTCCCCAAGAGGTGGTGATATAAATAACTTCTTAGAAATTAAAGAATATGAGTGGATTTTAAGGTTTGCTGGTGACCGTTCTCCTGGCTTGAATAGTATGCTGAGCCTTAAACCAATTTTGGTTAAGCTCAGTAGATTGAATTTATAATTATGTATATTGTTTCTACAATATGAATTTTATAATATGAATTTTATGTGTAACTTTGATTATTAATCATATTAGCAAGCTGAATTTTAAATTATTTAAATTTTTGTTATGTACTATAGAATCATTGCTATCTGTGTTGTTTTAACTTTGCCTTATTGAGTGATACTTATGGTCATGTGATTTTTGGGCTGCTAACCACATGACTACTTTGGGCCTGTATATAAGATGAAAGAAATTTTATAAGTTTGTAGTATTGAAGAAGGATTATGTCCGAAAGCTCTGCTGTGTTTTGTCATTAAAGTGGTTTTTCCTTTTGGATTGTCTGCTTGCAGTACTTTGGCACTTTTGATATCCCCACTAATTATCACATTAATAACAATATACTAAGCATGCAATCAGTCGTGAGGGACTTGGGGACCCAGGTTGATAGCAACCTGAAATTTGACCACTATGTTGCCTCCGGTGTACGGAAGGCTTTCTACATGGCCCACCTCATAAGTAAGGGTATTTCATCCAGGAACAAGGAGGTCATAACATCCCTGTACTCCTCCCTTATCAGACCCATTATTGAGTACAATGCTCCCTTCAGCATGTACCTTGCCAAGCACACGCAGCAGTTGGAGAGACCACAGAGGTTCCTGACCAGGAAAATCCAGGGTCTCAAATGCCTATCCTATACAGATAGGCTAAAAGCCCTGTCCCCCAACTCAGTCACATACAGACTGCTCAGAGGTGACCTGGGTCTGGCATCCAAAGCCATTTCAGACCCAGCCTTGATGGAGTTGCTGCATATCCATAAGACAAACTCCACTCACTCAACCCACATGCAAGGCCTTAACCTAGTCTGTGACATTAATAGAACTTGTTGGCGGGATAAGTTTGTGTTCCAAAGACTCCCCCATCTGTGGAATAGACTCCCTCTCCATGTCAAGTAGAATACCTCTCTAGCCCTCTTTAAGAAGAACCTGGACGACTGGATGGGAAACAGAAAATATACCCCTGGGATCCCACCTGTGTCCCTGCTGGACAGAGGAAACAGGTGCTGACTTTGAGGGAACATAGGGGAAATTCTTGGCTAGGCTTATAAGTGCCTATGGGCCATTAGCATAGTATCACCCTATGAAGCTATGAACCTTGTCAAATTGCCTTGAACCCTAGTCATAAAACTGGGTTAGGATTGCCTGATAGCTTCTTCCATTCATGAACTCATGTTAGCTATTGTCCCAGCACCTGCAGTCCTATAAGAAGCCAACTCACATTTCCCTCAGGATTCCCTCCCCTGCTTCAGATTTTTGGGTAACAGGCCTGTAGTCCCTTGGAATTGTTCTGCCCCCCCCCCCCACTCACTCACATGCATGGTGTAATCAAAGTTACTGTCTGCCAGTCCTCAGGCACATCTACAGTGGTCCAAAGCATCAGACAATGGATGTACCAGCACAAAGGCAGACTTCTAAGGACACTGGCAGGCAGCCATCTAGTGTATGAACTTTATCTTTCCTTAGGGAAATCATTTTCTTTCAAAGTCCTTCTTCTTTATTCTGGTATCTGCCAGCTGCTTTCCCCACTCTGTCGTAGCAGCTTCCTAACAGCATGTCAGCCTTTCCTTGATTGTATTTCTAAAGACTAGAGTAAATTATTCACTCAGCACATCTGCTTTTTCAGTCTTCAATAGTCTTCATCCCATGTTTGTTCAGTCTGACAAAGTGTTTCTCTCCCATCTTTCTTTCTACTGCACACCTAAAGTCATCTCTGTTCTCCTTCCTGACCCCTTTGCTGTCCTCACTCTTTGCACTGTGCTTTCTTCTCAATCTCCGATCTTCCTTCTACTTTTAATGCCCAGTCTTTAGCTTTAATCACTAACTTCACTTCCTTGTATATCCACCCTGGTCCTTTTTTCTCAAATCCTTGAATGTTGCCCTAACTATTATGACCCACAGCCATTTGTATTTACTGTCTCAGTTACCCTCAGTTTTCTAACTTACTTGTAATCCTGTTCCTCAGATTACTGTGATTTAATCCCAAAGAATCCCACAATTCATGTGCCCTTTGTGTTTTGACTTTTCTTTTCCACTCCAAACCACACATCAACCTGATCATCACTGGTGAATCAAAACATCACCTGGACATCCTTGACCCCATACACCTCGGTTATGATCACATTCAGAATTCTATCATTTGTGTAATAAAACCACACTAGTTGCTTAAACCACTGATGGACTAATAATTTTATTTATTTTATTTATTTATTTTATTTTACATTTGTTGACCGGGCTAGTCTAGCTGGATATATGTCCATTTTCAGTAGAGGCCCAGGGAGAAAAGTTCCAAGCAAAGGCACAGACAATCAATATTATATATAGTAATAGTTGACAGAAATACAGTAGATGGTTTATAATTGAGGTTCAGTTAGACTTGAAACAAAGCAGTATAGTCGGATATACTAAAACAAAATATATTTAGTAAGCATTTGAGAGATAACAATTAATAAAATTATTGACTAATATACTTTCATAACTACAAGGACTGATAGTGCAGTAGATCAGGAGAATAGAGAGAGCAGCAAGGGGAAGGAGGTGTTAGTCAGGGTTAGAGCAGGGACAGAGCCAGTGAGTTTTAAGGTATTCTTTAAGTAGTGTTTTGAAAAGAAGAGTGGAAGTGAGGGTGGTAAGTTTATTAGGAAGCTGGTTCCAACTTTTTCCTATTGTGTTGGAGAAAAGAGAGTCCCCTGCTTTGTTGTTGGATTTAATAGTGGAAACTAGTAGCTTATTAGCTGATCGAAGTGTAGTAAGATTTTTGTAGGGAGTGATCAGTTTATTGAGGATTGGGGTATTGTTAGGATGATAGAGAATCTTATGGGAGATGACAAGTTGTTGGCATAGCAGTTGCTTCTGCAGTTCTAACCATCCCAGTTGTTTGATGTTGTGACAATGGTGGGTTCTAAAGGGGGTGCCAGTGGCAAATCTGGCTATGTTATTGTAACATGCTGAGAGTTTGGAGAGGTTGCTTTTAGAAAGATTAGTATATATTGCAGAGGCATAGAATAGGGTAGAAATCAGATGGGTCTGGGAAATGGTTATCCTGGCAGAAGGGGTTAGGAAGGGTTTGATTCTGTAAAGGGTGCCAAGTTTTTTGTTAACAGACTTTATTGTAGAGTTAATATGGTGATCATAGCTAAGGTGGTTATCAATTGTTACTCCCAGTAGACGGGTAGTAGTGTCAGGGGATATGTTAGTACCATTGTTACAGGTTACAGTGAAGTACAGCTGAGATGACTTAAGAGTAGGAGCAAAGAGCAATAATTTAGTTTTTTTGGGGTTCAGTAGGAGACCATGTTGCAAGAACCAGTTTTCAGCACTGTTAAATATGGATTGGGTGATTGACTGGAGAGAGGTTATGGACTTGGCTGAACAAATTAAGGTAGAATCATCTGCATATTGTATGCAGGTGGCTTGTGGAATTGTGGTGTGTAGGTTATTTATAAATAAAGAGAAGAGAAGAGGACCTAAAATAGAGCCTTGACGTACTCCTATGTTCACAGGGAGTGGTGTGGAAAGATTATTATTCTAGAGTACGGCTTGGTGTCGGTTTTCCAGATAAGATTTAAACCATTGTAATGCCTGTGCATCAAGTGATTGGACCTTTAGTATGTCAATAAGCAAGTTATGATTCACCATATCGAAGGCCTTTGAAAGGTCAATGAAAAGTGTAGATGAAAATGTGTTATTGTTTCGGTTTTTGTTTATGGTGTCAGAGAAGGATAGCAGGGCAGTTGTTGTGCTATGGAATGGTCTAAAACCATGTTGGCAGCTTGCAAGTAAGTTATTCTGGAGAATGTGGTCAAGTAGTTGTCTGTGAATGCATTTCTCCGTTATTTTAGCTATTGGAGATAGTAAGGCAATGGGGCGAAAGTTGGAAAGTTCAGTAGATGGGCCACCTTTGTCTAGAGGGATGATATGTGATACTTTCCATATGGATGGGATTTTGCTTTCTGAGATTGTTCTATTTATAAGTATGGAGATGGGATAGGCAATGGCTTTAGCTGCAATTTGCAGGAATTCAGCAGGAAGACAATCAGCAGAAGGGGTGCAGGGCTTAAGTTTTAAGAGGAGGTTGCATATGAAGGATGTGGGTACTGGTTTTATATGAAAGGTAGGAGATGGAGTATTAGTGGTATCTAACTGGGAAGAGGTGACAGGTGGTAAAGTATTAGCTAGGGTTAGAATGGCTTTGGTAAAGTAGTTATTAAAGGCATCTGGAATTTGGTTGGCATTATTATGGTTGAAGCCTGCGGGGGCAGGAGTTGTAGAGTGGCCTGGCTTAAGAAGATTGTTTATGCCAGACCAGAATCTTTGTAGTTTTTGTTTGTGGGTTTGTTGGAGGTGAAGGTAATATTCTTTTTTGTCTTGGAGAATTTGTTTTTTGGTGGCATGTCTTAATTGTTTGAAGTGGAGGTGATCTGATGGGTTTTTTGTGGCTCTCCATTTGGCCCAGATTTTATTTCTGAGGAGGATCTTTTGTTTGGTTAGTTTTGCGAGCCAGGGGGCAGTTTTGGTCCTTATTCGGGAAGTGTGATATGGGGAATGGAAATCTAGTATTTGAAGGAATCTGGTATTGAAATAGGTCACTGCTTCATCAAGTTGAAGATGAAGCAAAGGTGACCAGTCACATGCTTTTAGTTCATTTTGGAAACTGACTGGGTTAAACTGTTTTTTGGAATGGGAGGTTTTAAAAGTATTAGTGTTAGGGCTATGAACTTTTTGTTTAATAATATAGGTTAGCATATGGTCACTAATGTCATCAGGAAGGGTTCCTGGTTTATAAGTATCAACATGGCTGTTGAGTAGTATCCAGTCAAGGGTGGATTCCTTACTGCTTGGCTTATGGATTCTAGTAGGAGTGGTTATTATTTGAGAGAAACCATGAAGATTTATGTGATTGGTAGGATTAGGGGAATTACAGGTTGCCCAGTCTATATTAAAGTCGCCTAAGACAATGGTTTCCTGAGGTAGGTTTGTAGAGAGGTAGCTAAGAATATTTTCCAGAGTGCTGATATTATTTCCAGGGGGGAGATATGTGCAAATTATATAGATAGATTTTGAGTTGTTAATTTGGAGTTTTATACTGAGGGTTTCAGCATTTGAATCTGAGGGTAGGGGCATATTGAGAGGTAAGATTTGGAGTTCAGATTTGTATAAAATGGCTACTCCTCCACCCTTTTTATTATTGTAGTCATATCTCAGGATATTATATCTGAGAGGGGTAATCTCCTGGTCCAGAGTTGAGGGCTTTAGCCATGTCTCTATAATACAGAGAATATCGAATGAGTGCACATCTAAGAATGCATGTAAGTGGGAAATTTTATTGTTGATGCTGCGGATGTTAAGGTGAGCTATCAAAAGGGAGTTAGATGATTTATTAGAGAGAGTGAGATTAGGAGGGGTTGGGTTGTGGTGGTTAGTGGGAATAACAGTATGAGGGCCAGGGTTTGGATGAACATCACCATCTAGTAGTTGGTGTTTTTGAGGAAGTTGAATAGCCTTAAGAAGTTTATAGTGATTGTTTAGGGTTTTTCTGATATGGAAGTAAGCCAAATGGGTACATCTATGATACTTAGGAAGTATATAGTTATGGTTGAGGTTATGTTACTGTGGCTGAGTAAGTTTATATGGGAGATGGGTAGGGTTTGCTGGTAGGGGTGGTGTTGTCCAGGAAGGTCAGCATGTTCAAAGAAGGTTAATGTATATGGTATAGTAAGACAAGCAAGAGTAGTAGTTAGGAGTAGTAGGTTTGTGTATGTATCCTTGTGTTAAGGGGTCATAGTGATGTGTAGATAAGGTGTTAGGGTATGTTGAGGGAAGAAGTGAGGTAAGTAAAGAGAGGATGGGGTGGAAGAGGGTGTTGTAAGAGGCTAAGGAGTAGATAAAAGTGGTGAGCAATAGAGTGAAATAAAGGTGAATGGTAAGAGAGGGGCTATATAAAGGTGAAATGGAAGGGGAAAGGCTGTATATTATTAATAAAAGTGCTGAAGAGATAGTACCTGATGAGGTAAATAATTATTAAGAACTTGTAGAGGTAGGGGTGGGGCTGTTAAGTAGAAGAGGTAAGGGATAGGGTGTTATATAGAGGGGGTGTGGTTACAGAAGTATAAAGTTAGGATCACTGGGGGTGGGTGGGAATTGGGGGTAGGGTAGGGGAGCAGAGTGAGCCCGTAGGGCAAAGGGAGCGGGTCACAGCAGCTAAAAAGTTTACAGAGACAATCAGAGAGGATGCGATGCCTGAAGCAGAGAAAGTGGTCACAGGTAAGTAGATGGTGGTAAGGAAGTTAACAGGAGCAAAGGACGGTGGAGTGGGGGAGCTAAAAGAGAGAGAAAAATAGTATGAAGGAGGGAGAAGAGATGAGAAGGGGAGTGAGAGGACCCAGGAAGTTTAGCAACTAGGAAAGGGGGTGGAAAAAGTGATAGGAATCAGGAAAAGATGAAGTAGAGGAAGGGTTGTGAGCCAAGGCTGGATTAGAGTGCCATCTAGTGGGCAGGGAGCAGATTGCAACTATCCATAAAAGTGTTAGATAGAGGTGATACAGAGAAATGGAGCCAGGGGCAAGGTAAAAACGTACCAGGGGAAGACAAATAGGTGCAGGGACTCCTGCTTCCACTGTAGCCAGGGCATACAAATCTGACAATCTGCTTCTAAAAGCTTCAGACTTAACCTATCAAGAACCTTTTTTCTCCTCTGTTTTTCCTCTACAGTACAGTTTCTCCTTCTATATATATCTAGTGGGTGGTACACTGATTCGGTCTACCAACCATCTCATTTCTGCTATCCTCCATTGCCTCATCACATGGTGGTATTCCATCACATGATGGTATTCCTCCTTCTCACAGAACTCACTGTAGATCATTGTGTGTATTGTACATAGTCAGTCACTGTAGCTAGATAGCATATGCGTATAAGTTGCTGAGGACATGCAAGATAAGTGCCATTTTGTATAGTCAGTCAGAGTGAATGCAGGCATGAATGGACATACATATGCAAGTGTGTCTGAAGTAATGAGTCAGTCATTTAGCTTAAATATATGTTCCTGTTACAGTTCCTGATGTGTTTATGTATAATAAACAACTTGATCCCCTCACAGTCTCTCAGTGTCTCATTTGAATACAAGAGACATGTGACATGGTGTCAGAATGGGATCTGAAGTTGAAGCAACTCGCAAACCATGAGGCATGGAGATAGAACTGGAGGAATATACAGGAGCCAATTCACAAACAGGTCAGAGGTAATTCGAAGGTACTTAAACTCATATACATGATTTTTAAGAAGCCAGATAAGTGACAAAGCATTCAAAATGTTCAAAATAATTACAGAGATAAAAGAAATGTCTGAAATTGTAACATACTGATAAAAGTATTTGAAATAAATACCAAAGTCTTCAAAATAATTTCCGAAGTGTTAAGATGTATGAAAAGACTAAAACGACAGCATTTTTTGCAATTTACTACTTCTTCGCATTAACTAAAACTTTTCGAAGTATCCAAAGTATCTGGAGTGCTCGTAGTGTTTGCTGTGTTAAAGTGAAGCCTTTTCAGAGAGATTGTTGTACATTTGAGCATAATTACAAGTACCTGGTCTATGCTTATATTTAAACGTATCTTGTTATTATGGCAGAGGGATTTCATAGAGCTGGACCGCTGGTGTTTGATAATAATATTACTGAGAATTGGTGAGTGTTTGAGCAAGAATATGATATTTTCATACAGGCTGCATTTCCTGATAAAGACACACGTAAAAAGGCATTCATCCTTCCTAATTTAGCTGGGTTGGAAGACAGTGAGAGGGAACATTCATTTGTGTATGAACCTGCGGTATGCAGGGGAGGGGGGAGAACTGCCATATTGTGATACAGGCTGAAATGCGGGAAGACCCTGAGTGCTTAAACTTGTAAATTTAGAGAAATGTGTAACCTTCAAATATTACAATGGAAAGGCACATGATGTACACAAGAAAAAAAAAAGCCTGGTGAAACTGTAGCAGAATATATTACCGGCCTAAAATATAAAGCTAAAATGCACAGATTTGGTGATCTGAGAAATGAGTTGATAAAAGACAGGCTTGTTTGTGGTGGTAATAATGATGCAGTGAGAAAGATTTTGCTTCGAGACAGTGATTTAATGTTGAGCAAAGCCATTGAGATTTGTCAAATATATGAGCTTACAGAAAAGTATATTTGTAAGCATATGCTTGCAAATAAGAAAAAACGTCAATGCAATGTCTGCCAGTATGAATGTTGATAGTGTACAACATAAAGCTAAGATGAAAAAGAAATAATCAAATGGGGCCACAACACTCAACCTTATTGTTAGCTATCGTAATTGGGGAGGCAGTCATGAACCTAAACATGAAAGTGCTTAGTTTCTGGTCAGCAGTGTCACAAATGTAAAAAGTGGAATAATTTCAAAAAGGCTTTGCAAGTCTATAGTGGAACATACCTTTATTAAAAGAGAGCTTAAGAAGAAGCAAGTAGCTCAGATGGAGAGCTGTGAGCAAACATTCTATGTTGATGGCGTCTCTGTGATTGATGAAACAGTTAATACAGTAGGTTATCAGTTATCAAAGAGTGAAATATTTTGTACTGTTCAGATTAATGGGAAACCTGTAAAGCTTAAAGTAGACACTGGGTCCAAGTGCAATGTTATATCAGTGCAAATGTTTGCCAAAGTAAAAGCTGGTGAGAAACTTGATTCAGCAAAGTATGCAAAACTAGTTGCTTATGGCGATGAAAAGATTCAAACTGATGGTGCAGTAGTTCTCACATACCATTCTATAACTTGCAGTTTTAGATAGTCAAACGTCAAGTGCAATCATTGTAAGGACTCAAAGACAGTTTGAGAATGGGAATGATTTCATTTAATAGAGAGGTCGACCATATATGTCTAAACAGCAATGATGGTTTTACACAGAATATTTCTACTGAATATGCTGATATTTTCACAGACAAGCTTGGAAACGTCCAGTCACATATTTTGTGACGTTAATCTATGAAGTATGCCCAATTGTCAGACCATCAAGGAAAGTTCCGGTAGAAATGCAGAGCAAAGTAAAAGCAGAGTTTGACAAAATGGTGAATTTAGGTATCCTTACTCCAGTAAAAGAAGGCATACTAGTTGTCTATGCATGCAGAACTTTAACCCAAACTGAAATGCAATATGCATGAATTGAAAAAGAGCTTTTGACAGTAATGTTCGCATGTTCAAAGTTCCATGATTATATTTATGACAAGTCTGTTCAAACAGAGGCTGATCACGAACCTCTAGTGATAATTCTGAAAAAGCCAATACATACAGCCACAGCACACTTGCAATGCATGATGCTAAAACTGCAAATTCACAGTTTCAATATTGTTTATACAAAAGGCACATTTCTATACCTTGCTGATGCTTTGTCAAGAGTGCCCAGACAAACAACAGAACAACATGATAATGAAAAAAACAGAATTTGAAGTCATGAGAGTTAAAAATTTTTCCTCATCATGCCTTGATGAACTCAGGAATCATATAACTTCAGACCCAATTCTCCAGAAGCTGAAACATCTCATCAGTCAAGGATGATGGAAGATGGACTAATCATGAAAAGTCGTACTGTGATAATTCCTACAGCATCATAACAGGAATATATCAAAATTTTGCATTCTGGCCACCTGGGTACTGATTCACCCAAAAGAAGGGCAAGAGGCATAGTATTTTGGCCTTCTACGTCAAAACATATAGAGAAGGAAACTCTAGCATGTTCCATTTGCAACATTACTAAATTCCACCAACAAAAAGAACCACTTCATCTAAACCAGGTTCCTGAACTACCATGGTTGACAGTTGCTACTCATATTTTCAAATGGAATGAAATGGCCAACATTACTTAGTGTTTGTAGACTCTTATTTGAATTGGTTTGAAATTGACCTTCTTCCTAACTTAACGTCAAGCACTATCATTACAAAATTGAAGAGACATTTTTCTGTTCAAGGTAGTCTGCACAAAGTCATATCTGACACTGGTGCATAGCTTACAATCAGCAATTTAAGAATTTTGCTGAGTCTTGGGACTTTGTCCATGTTACTAGTAGTCCTGAGGATTCACCATCCAATGGATTAGCTGAGCATGCAGTTCAAAGTGCAAAATACTTGCTGGATGAATCCAGGAGAGATGGTACTGATGTTTTTTTTAACCTAATTCATCTCAGAAACATTCCTCAAGATAATTTGCTTGGTTCACCTGCTCAGAGATTGATGTCCAGACAGACTAGAACAACTCTTCCAATCAGTAAGCAATTATTGATTCCAAAAGCAAAGAACAACAGAATGCTCAAAACTCAACTTTTGAAAAAACGCCAGTCACAAAAGTTGTACTACGATAAATTCAGCAAACCCCTCAGACCATTAAGACAAAGTGAGATTGTGAGAATGCCAACATCTAAAGGATAGGACTGAGTGGGAATTGTCAAAAATATTTGTGAAGAAACAAGATCTTACATTGTACAACCTGATGGAATGGATTTCAGAAGGAATCTAAGACACATATTACTAGTCCCCGAACTAGTGACACAGCAAATTGCCTGTGCCAGAGACTCTGTTTCTCAGAGTGACTCTACACTTGTTCAACTTCCAGAGGACAGTATTTCTTCTTCAAGTAATCCTGATGTAAACCCTATAGTTTCAATTGTAGAATAATCCCCAGAGACTGTCTCTGTTGCTAAACCCAGTCAAAGTGTTTATGTGACCAGGTAGAATGTCCAGACCCAATACAAGATACTCAGTGACTTGGACTTGAATTCATTTGTTGTTAAATGATAATGTGGTATCTAGCTTCTAAAATATTTTGTTGTCCTACTGCATGTCGAACAAATCAAAGAGGGAGGATGTAGATCATTGCATGTATTGTACCTAGTCAGCCACTATAGCTAGATAGCACCTGCATATAAGTTACTGAGCATGTGCAAGATCAGTGCCATTTTGTATAGTCAGTCAAAGTGAATGCAGGCATGAATCAAGATGTGCATGCGAGTGTGCCTGAAATAATGAGTCAGTCAGTTAGCTTAAATATATCTTCCAGTTACAGCTCCTGATGTGTTTATGTACAGTAAACAACTTAATCCCATCACAGTGCCTCAGTGTCTCATTTGAATACAAGAGACATGCGACACTCACATCTGATAACTTCCTTTTGTAATCACTACTTCACCTCCACTGCTCCCTTCCGTCATTCCTGAGCAGAATACACCCAAGCATCACCTTGCTTCCCCTCTTCAACATTGTTTCTTTATTTCTTGCGATATCCCCTTCACCTCTTCATCACTTCCTGCTCTCCCATTTTCTCAACCATAATCCTCATATATAATAGCAACCCCCTTTTATCCATTTTATGCATTGGGTAGGGTTGCACACCAGCAATGATGATCACCTAGAACCAATGCTCATACCTCTGGACGGCTAGCACTTTTTTCCTTATTTTTACCACCCAACTAACTACCCTTCTCATTTCTGAAAAAGCTAGCTGCAGCTTCTTGTCCAAGCATTCCTCTGCCATCACCCTGACATTTAAAGGATAGATACTGGAAATACTGTTGAGATGTCCAGCAAAATATTCTTAATGGCACTTTAGCATCACACTTATTTCTTTAGGGTTCTTCAACAGATGTATTTAAAAATACAGACAGACAAATTATACTGTTCTTGCTATAGAAATGGCAGAAAGCAGTTGGATCATGCTGCTATGAGTCATTAGTGATCCCAGTTTAAACTCTGCTGTAACTATTAAACCTGTTTAAAAAATTAAGCAGATTCGAAATATATTGTTTTTTTCATATTTAAATATATTGTTTTGCCTGCATTTTAATACTTTTGTGCATTATCTTGCAGCTATATTATTTATGTTGATCAGCCTTTCTCTTACTGCATGTTCATGTGTCAGAAAACCATGTATTTTATATCAGCTTGCATATTCATGAGCTGAAAGACTGATTGCTTGTGTTTATGGGTTTAGTATTTAAATCTTGGCATTTTAAGCTACTGTTTTAATATAAAAAAAACTTTTGGACCATGTAAATAAGCACCGCATTTGCACAGGCTTGCTCTTGTTTTAGCAAAGTTCTACAGAGTTTGGTGACCAGGTACTGCTCTGCTCTATTTATCTGATCAATCCAAGCCATCTGCTGATTTCTGCAAAACTTAAGTAGAATTTTTCACTGTATATTGCACTTATGACCTGCATTTTTACCATATCACTGCTTATTTGAACTGTTTTTTTTTCTGAAATTATTGCACATTGTTTGCTTTAGCATAGACTAGATTCAGACCTGCTGAATCTAGTTGTTTTTGTATAGCTGAGCACTAAACCAGGCCATCTTTTGTTGGAGAGGGTTCCCCTGCTCCATAGTGGCAAGAGTGTGCAGTTATAACTCATCTGATTGAAGGTTGCTGGAACGGGGCTCACTTTTGAGCTTTTTGATTGGTTAAGCCATCCCTGGTGAGATCTGACCACAAATCAGTCTCGCTAGAAGTAATATAACACAAGATTCCCCCTTAGCAACTACTAGACTAAAAAACTTCTTTGAGGCCAATTACAACCTTTTACATGAAGGCATAAATACCTTCTTAGCCTCTCCCCACTGATGGAACAGACACCTATGCTGAGTTATACACTAATGCTTTATACAAGCACCTGTAAAATTGTATTGAGTCTGCAATACCTGATAGAACCAAAGCAAGATCTGCAAGGAAAAACAAACCTGTCTGGTGGCCAACTGCCATTAACAGGTTATACAATAGGAGAAATAAATTGCTGCCTAAGAGTAGGAAGGAATGGTCTCAAAACTAGAAACACTCCCTCTTCAACTTAAACAAACAAATAAGACTACTAGTGAAGTCCTCCAAAGGTAACTACAAATCCAAATTAGCTTCCCTAACTAAGAATAACCACAAGCAGTTCTTTAGTTACAACTGTAACATCAAAGATAAGGCCCAGATTTAAGCTAAATTCGTAGTTAATGGTACTATATATACACAAATGCAACAGAACCTGTGGATACAGCAAACCTGCTGGCTGACAGGTTAAGTGAAAACTTCACTCCCCTGTCCCTGCCACATATAGCCCAAAGCATCCATAACACCTGTCTCCCATCTAGTATCTCCGAAGAGCAGGTCTTAGATGCCCTCTCCAAGGCCAAAACCACAGCATCTATGGGACAAGACAACATCCGGGACTGTTTTCTACATGGGTTAAAACAGGAAGGAGCATCACCATTGGGCACGCTTTTCAATCACAGCCTAAGCACTGGCTTTGTCCCAGCAGAATGAAAAACAGCTACTGTCATCTCATTGCACAAAGGGGGTGCATCCATGGACCAAGGAACTATAGACCCATCACCCTGACCATCCTTTTCTGCAAGGCCATGGAATGAATCATCATGGCCCTTATTAACAAAGATATAGGAAATCGCCAACCACTCAATCCCACCCAGTTTGGCCTTGTCAAGGGGAGATCATGCCTGTTAAACTTGGTAGATTTCCTTGAGAAAGTCACCAAAGCCCTAGACAAGGGCAAATCTGTTCATATGACCTTAGCCAAGGCCTTTGACACAATCCCCCACTCAGGTATCATTAATAAACTCACCCAGCTGGATATTACCATATATATTGTCAGATGGGTTGCATATTGGCTCACTGATAGAACTCATTCAATCAAAATAGGGGACTCCACCTCCTCCACCAGTGGTATTTCACAGGGAGCAGTTCTGGGACCCCCTACTGTTCATAATCTACTTCTCCAAGGTATAGGCTAAAACTAAAGGACTGTGGCTGACACAATTTTCTGATAACTTCAAACTGGGACCTATCACTGAAACACCTAGTGATATCAACATCCTGCAAGAAGGTCTTACACAGACTAATGAATGGTGCCAAAGTCATGGTCTTAAACTTAATGCAAAAAAATGCATTATCATCTGCTTTGGCAAGGGTGATGTTCCTACAAACTACCACATCAATAGCAATATCCTAAGCACACAGTCAGTGGTGATTACTTATAAAGCTTCAAAATGTTTGGGGAAGGAAGGGAGGGTGAGTGTACAGGCACATGCATATGTGTGTACATACTTGCTTTGTTTGGCACTATTTTTGGTTATCTGTCATTTTTATTTTTTACCTAGAAGTCTTTTATGGGTCAACAGCAACCTTAACCTCAATCACCATGTCTCCACAGTGGTGAGAAGGGCATTTTATATTGCTCATGTTATAAGTAAGGGCATTGACTCCAGGAAAAAGGAGGTTATAACTCCACTGTACTCTTCCCTCTTCAGACCAATAATAGAGTACAACACTCCCTTTAGTATGTTCCTTTCAAAACAACTATAACAATTGGAGAGACCACAAAGGTTCCTTACAAAGAAAATTCAGGATCTTCAAGATCTGTCTCATGCAGACAGACTGAAATTATTGTCTGTTTACTCTGTGTCATACAGACTGCTCAGAAGCAACCTGAGCCTTGCATATTGTGCAACCTCTGACCCAGCTTTAATGGAAATGCTGCACATTCACAAGTAAATGGCACTGTGGTCACTCACTCAAAGGACCTTAACCTGATATGGGACATCAACAGAACTTGCTGGAGAGACAGATTTGTCTCACAGTGGTTGCCCCACCTTTGGAATAATCTTCCTATTTTTGTTAAACAAAGCCCCTTGTTGGCTCTATTTAAGCATAATTTGGATGACTGGATGGGTACCCAGAAATTCACCCCGGGGGTTCCACCTGTGTCCCTCTTGGACAGGGGCAATAAGTGCTGATTTTAGTGTCTGTTTGAACCAGACCCCCCTGGGAACATGGGTTGAACTTGATTAGGCTTGTAAGGGCCCTGAGGCCATTAGACTTTTAACCTCCTATGATCCTATGATCATAAAATAATAATACTCTATGGTTTATCTTTCATTTCCACGCAGTTGATTGTAGGCATTATAAAAACTGATTTTTATGAAAGAAATTTATTCTGAAGAAAAGCAATTGGCTAAATACAAGACTAGTGTAAATATATATATATATATATATATATATATATATATATATATATATATATATATATATATCAATGTCTATTAATCAAAAATGAAGCTTGCCAAGGCAAGCAGCATAAAACACCCAGTGAAAGCTAGAAGTTGATACTTTTAATTATAAATCTTCAAAACATTTGGGGAAGGAAGGGAGGGTGAGTGTGCATGCACGTGCATATATGTGTACATATTTGCTTTGTTTGCCACTATTCTTGGTTATCTGTCATTTTTATTTTTAACCTAGAAGTCTTTTATATGATACCTTAAGAAACAGAGAAGCCTTATCAGTCACAAAAATAGAGAATACGCACAAATGTTTCCATGCCTGAGAGGCAGTTTAGTGTTTCATTACTGATGACAGTTACATTTCACCTTGACAGTAGAGTGCTGTTGCATTTGTGTAATACTCTGAGTGGCACAGCAGAGCAGTCAGTAGTTTTTTCACTTCACTGCAATACATTTTCCAGTTTTATTCTTGGCTGTGGTGACTTCTGTGTAGAATATGCATGCCAGTCTTTTGTTCACATTGATTTTCATTGGTACTCCAATTTTCTCCCACATCTTATGGCCATACAGAACAGTAAAGTGGACTGTTTTTTTTTTAAATTACCCACATAGGTGTATGTGGTATACATGTGATCCAACAGAAAGACCTGCACTCTACTTTCATTCCCTACTTGACCAGTAAACCCCTTGGGTAGCAGTAGCTGGTCATTGGTTATTACAGGAGTTTGAGGAAACATGTAAGCATGGATAGAAATTTGGTCAGCACTGGTCCAGTTTCTTTAGATAATGATAAATGTAATTAATAAAAGTAAATGAACATAGGAAGAAACACTAGTCACCAAGCTGACATGCAACTATGTAAGTGTCTTCTAATACATTTTGGATTTGCTCTACAATTTTCAGGCATACCCTGTTTTGGATAATCTAAATTTTCAGAAAGATGTGCAGTAAAATATGAATTAAACTGTTCAACATATAAGCTAATATAGAAATGTCTATTAGTTATATATATTTTTGCTGTAGACAGAATGCTTATTTTAAGGGCTTTACTTTTTTCATCATTGCCAGTTGTACATTTCAGAGAAATAATAAAAAATGATGCACATTCTGATTTACTCCTCTCTCTCTATATATAGATAGATAGATATATATATATAGATATAGATATATATATAGATATATATATATGTGCTTCCCTTATTGTTATTCTTTAATTCTCCCATTTCGTTAAAGGCACAGGTTTACAGAGCGAAGTATTACATTTGCACTGGATTCAGCTGATGATAAAAATATGCTTCACTTGCAGAAGCTTATTGAGAATGGACAGCAGGAAATGAAAAATGTTCCACCTGTCTGTTTCTTGAATCACTTGGCTCTTCACAAACCTCACTTCATGACTTCTTTATTAAGTGCTTCTTTCTTCCTTTGTATTCTCCTGTGAAAAGCCATTTCCAAGTGTGTTTCCGTAATGTCAGAATAATTGAATCATAGGCAAGAGCAGGGCACTGCAGTAGAAGTGTCATTGTGAATTTATTATACATGTAAATGATAACATTTCATAAATTTCTCAGTATGCTTCTGAAGGTAGACTAAAAAAAAGGTGCACGGTTTCAGGCATTTTTATTTCTAATATTAGTTGCTTATGCACTATAATGGTGTGTTACTAGTCTAGACTGCTCATTACAGATAAAAAAAATGTCAATTGTCATAACAAATACAATCCAATTTGTTTTGTTTTTTTCCCTATTTGTACTGAATATATAGGTAAGCAATTGTTTTAAAGGTACTTCTTTGGAGCTAATAACAGAGCAAGTAGTATATACTGTATAACATCAATGCTGAAAAACTAGTGGGATAATCAAGCCTATAGATCCTAGATCACATGACTATACAGTATTCCTGTTCTGTACCTGCAAACATATTATAAACAGGATTTAATATTTACTGAATATGAACCCTCTACTGCAAGACAGTTTCTCATGTCTAAATTCAGATTTATGCAATGTATTAAATTTCATCTGGTCCAGCTTCTTCTACTCCAGTGCCTTCAGATCCATAACATTTGAAAACGAAACCAAAATGTAAGGCCGCATGAGGCTACACAGGCGAATGCAGTAAGGTATTTCAAACATACTTGGCTTATACACAGGAAATGAAGAAAGTTAAACCATGCCATAATAGCAAAATACAAAATGTATGCATTCATTAACATTATCGCTTTACTTTTTATTTTTACAGACTAGACAGCTGGCCAAATTTTATAGAAGTGATACCACTGGGGGCCAGCTTGTCTTTACCCATTTGATGACAACAAATCTTGTACAGCTGTAATGTTTCTAGTCACTAACAATCAGCCATGACTTTTCTCAATTTAAGTATTAATGTGCAGATATTAAAATTAAATTATATTATAGTACAATCCATGCAACATCATTTTCAAGTGTAAGACCAGAAATAAAACAGGAATATTATCAGTTCAATGTAATTTGGCATGATAACCATATCTAAAACTCCAGTTTCAACAAACTCGAATTGCTGTCAGTACTAAAACTTGCATTGACACATTATTCCTCTAATGACGTAATCTATATTGTACTCTAACATCCGGGTTATAATGTCAAATAAAAAGAGTGTCACTTCCCCTGTTTTGTAAAGTTTTAAAAATTACAATATCAAGGATTTAACTACAAAAAACAGAAATGTGTCAAGTATTGTCATTACTGCCGAGTGACACCTCCAGGTGTTTCTGCAGTTAATTCCAAAACCATGCCAAATACAAAATATTAAAAGACTTCACGTTAAAGCTTCCACAATGGTAGAGACAACTGTTTTGATATCTGACCTCTGTCTAGTGCAGGTAATGATAATAATTTGTTCATATAATATTTTATATTGTCATACATTTCATGTTTTTAAATATCTCTACAACTAATTAGTACAGACAGAAAGCTGTCGGCTGAATGAGCAAACTTCAGCTGACAGAATGTGTGTAACTTGAGTGGTTGGTGAGATACTGTAAGTGGTTTACAAATTACAGACTTAATAGTTACTGTGTTTACTTATTCAATCAAGTTAAGACCTAGACTCTAAAGAATACTACCATTATATAAATAGCTTGGGGTGAAAAGTTTGCCATTTATACTTCTGCAGTAGCCCTTATTGTTTTAGAGATATGAACATGTGTTGCCAGTACATAATTCGATTTTATCATAAAGCTTAGTCTCCACCCATTGGAAGTTACAGTGCAGGTTTCCAGAGTTTCATTGAAAGGAATGAGTTATTGCACAAAAAAGGAAAATCATCAAGAAAAATCGGTGGGTGCAGTTGAACTACATCTTTAAAAAATATTTTAATATTTAGACTCCTTTTCTGCCTTTTGATTTAGAGTAATAATAACCCCATAATACAGTGCAAGTGTTCTTTTGTAACCTATAATCATCCCATTGGAGAAACCCATAATACAGTGCAAGGGCTCATTTGTAACTATGTTTAAGCATTACTGATTCAAACAGTCAAAACATAGCTAGAAAACAATGTTTGACTTTTCAACATTTACAGAAAGTCACTAATTAAAAGAATGAAACCTAATTTAGTAGATGTGATTTTTTTATCAGATTTCATTCAGATGGTCAGGATTCACACCACTCGGTGGCCTTTTTATTCACCCTTATATCTAGGAATTTCATCAAGCTAAATGTGTAACATGTAGACAAAACAAAAGCGTTGGACAACACAGCTATGCTACATCAAGAAATGCTCACCCAGGGAACGTTTGTGTCTAAATGTTTTTATCTAATGCCTTCTGCATGTAGCTCTTGAATGTATATTGCTGGTTTAATTTTAAATGATCTTGAACTGGGGACATTTTCAGTTATTTATACCACATTAGTAATAGTAAATTATGATGTAAGTGATCCTTATAAAGGTGTTTTTATTAGCCTTCCTATAGGTTCTTTAATAATGAAGATTTTGTTTCTGGACTGTGTGAGAGAAAATCGTTTACCTCAGGACAATTTTACCTTAACCATTGAATAGAAGCAACAGGCAAGCAAGTCGTAATATTTCTTCTGATGGAAAATATTACTAAATGGTGAATTGATCAAAAAAGTAATGAAACAATTATTATGACTTTATTACAGGAAGGCTTGTAAAAAATAAATTGATTCAAAGTGCATACTTGGTTATGACTTTTGTGTCTTTATGACTTCTAAAAAGTGTAGAATCTAAGCTGTTGGCATGCCATAATGAATTTATCCACACATTTCCTGGCACTTTTCTAGCAGAAAACTAATTGCACGTATAAAATATTTTGTAGAGTATGGTACAGTATATGGTTGTATTTTATGTAGGCCATACTACCCCAAAATTTTGAAAATGTATATTTCTGATCATGTGCAAATTAATGTTTAGATATTGTAAATAAGAATTTAGGAATATGACTGTGTCAGCAGTGTCAGCTGAACATGGTTCTAATGTACAAGCCTTTCAGTTTATGGTGAGGCAAGTGAATTTATCATGAATTGTCTGCTCTGTGTTCTGTTTGCCCATTTAAACATCATAGAGAAACAAACTTCCCAAACAATCTTTCCATAGGAAATTATTGACAATGAGGTTTCAAAGTGTTCATCTGAAGTGATTTATTTTGTTTGAGAGATTTCTTCATATTTCTGTGACCATGTAGTCAGTACATATCATTTTTGGGATGTGAAAATAACTGACATTACTGTCTGTAACAGTAATTTAGACTGCTTCCAGAAAATTCATTCAATAAAATCAAAATATCTCCTGCAATTTATTTATTTATTTGCATTTATTTGACTCTGAATTTTCTATTGTATGTATGTGATTATGTGGAGCTTTACTGCCCGGCTTCCACTGAAAATGGGCTCACTTCGTCCCAGTGGACTTTTGCAATAAACAAAAGCAAATAAATAAATAAACAGATATTCTTCCAGCTATACCTCTTTTACAAGCTCTTCAAAAAAAGTAAATTTGCAAATGAGTCAGTACACTATCCAACAGAATTTCCATTCCTAAAAATCACCTTTAATATCCTGCACTATGTTTAAATTTTTAAAAGACAAAACTAATTATTTAACCACACCAAGCATAAAACCTAAACAGTCTACAGTTCCTATTCTCCACTGCATAAACTGCTTTATGTCCTATCATAACAATAATGGGTCAACGGATTATTTCCTTTCCAAATCATACACATCTGCCCAGGTATGCAATAACTACAAAAATGATAAATGATTATCAATGTCAACTTCATAATTTCTCCAACTCAAAGCCATCATCTCACATGCACTGATATTTAATTGGGTCTATATTAGAAGGCCGACTGGTTAGGTGATCAACCACCTAAACATCGATCTTCTAATATCGAACTGCACAATGTCAAATGTCCCCGGGAAACACGTCCCTTGGTCACAAGACAAAAAACATTACTTTACATCTAAATTAAGTGGGGGACTGTGCCCCCCACACCCCTCCAATTAAATATACCAACTCCGAGATCACTCAGCAGTAGGGAAATAACAAACTCCAGCGAATGGCCAAGGGAAATCTTTCCCTGCATTAAATCAGCCGTTCGCTGTTTTTGCTTTCAATATTAGAAGATCGATGTTTAAATGTTCAGTCACCTAAACATTCGGTCTCCTGATAAAGACCCATTGAATTGCAGTCTGTCTTAAATGTCCATTCCAAATCCTCTATCACTGCATCCCCCCCAAAAAAAAAACATAATCAAGTGAAGCTTATGCACACATTTTGACAAAGCATTGCTAACATGCATCATAATCAGAAATATTTTTAAGTACTATGCCAAAACCATAAGTAGGATGGAGCAAAAGCTTTTAGAGAGTGAGATTTATAGTGCAAGCACAGTACCATCGTTGATAATTGCTCGTATTCCTTGGACATGATTTTTTTCTTTCTTTTTTTTTTTTTTTTTGTTGCTACTCATGTTTGGCTAGTGGGTTTGGGGGTGTCATTTTTAGAGAACTGTCCGAAGCACATATTGTCTTAATTACTGCTCTGTTCCAGGAGTGCAAATACTGTGAAACCCTTAATTCTACATTAACTTTACTACAGATCTTCTTACTATCCAAATAACCTTAGTTTCTCAACCTTCTAACTTATTTATTTATTTATTTATTCATATTTGTTACCAGAAAGCACCAAATGGGCCATGCAATACTCTTTTCAGTGGAGACTGGGGAGAAAAGCTCCAAAAAGTATATTAAATTAAAGAGACGTACCTCCCTGGACTACATGAAAAGAGACATGGAGGAGCTCTCCGATCTTGTATCCCAGGCAGGTATGACCCTAACCCTGAGTAGCATCCTGCCATCACCCAGAATGATACCACAGTACAAGGACAAAATGATTGACTTCAACAATTGGCTAAGCTTCTGGTGTCATTCTAAGCGGATCCAGTATTTGTCTGCCTGGGATGACATGATCGACAGCCCACAATGCTCTGCCAGAGATGGCCTGCACCTGTCGCCCTTAGGATTCCGGATACTGGCTAAGGCTCTTGCCACCCCTATAGTGCCTTTTTTAGGCAAGGTTCAAATGACAAATTCACCACCGTAACAGGTACAAGAAAGCAAAATCTGAGGGTAATGCTACTCAATGCTAGAAGTCTAAACCTCAAAATGCACTCACTCGAGGCACTCCTTAAAATGGAGAACATTGACATCTGTGCAGTGACAGAAACCTGGTTCAAAGCTCCAGAGAGCACCCCTGCATTACTAGGCTTCAATTCATACCACACCTTTCGGCCACCTAACCCAGAAAGAAGCACTAAAGGCAGAGGCATGTCCATATTTATTAAGGATATCCACACCTCCAGGCTAGTTGCACAGCATAATGCATCCGAGATTATCCAAGTGCAACTAACTCTGGGCAAGACCGCAATCCAAATTGGAGCTTGCTACAGACCCCCCATCTTGCCCCAGGATTCATGCTCCTCATTTCATGATACACTGGAAAGTATTAGGGTACAACCCAACAGCCTAATAATGGGTGATTTCAACTACCCCATCATTAACTGGGAAAACTACTCATGTACCAACTCTTTTGCTCAACGTTTTCTAGAATTCATAAATTCCAACGCCTTGGATCAACTTATTCACACCCCCACCAGGGGCAGCAATATCCTAGATCTGGTCATTGCCAACATGGGAAACCAGTGTTCCACACCAGAGGTCAATTCCTCGTTGGTCAGATCCGACCACAAGCTAATCAGCCTAGACATCCACATCCCACCCCCAGCCCCAATTAGGGAAACCATCGTAAAAAACTTCTCAAAAGCCATCTTCACACTTCTTAAGACAGAAGTGGCAAACTTCATGACACCCATACATATGGACAATAGAGGTATGACTGCCGAATCCTACACAAATGCACTTTATAAGCACTTACACGAGTGCATGGATCATGCTATCCCTAATAGAACCAAGATGTTATCCTCCAAAAAAATGAAGCCAATCTGGTGGTCCTCTGCCATAAACAAACTCTACAACAGAAGAAAGAAACTGTTGCAAAAAAGAGTAAAATCCCATGACTGGAGGAACTCCCTTATCAACCTCAGTAAGAAACTGAGATCCCTCATAAAATCCTCCAAAGCTAGTTACGAAAACAAAATTGCCACTGACTCTAAAGACAACCACAAAGCATTCTACAGCTATGTCAAGAATCTAAATGGGAACACTCAGATCTGCTCTGAGTTACAGCATAATGGCACTAAATATACAGAACCAACTGATATTGCCAACACCCTAGCAGATAGGTTCAGTGCGAACTTTACCCCCCTCTCACCCCCTAGAGAGCCCATCTCTATACCGGAAGAATGCAAAGTTCCTATAATCACGGCTGCACAGGTAAAAAACACACTCTCCAAAGCCAAGAACACAACATCCATGGGACCTGACAATATCCCAGGCTGCGTTCTACATGAACTACAGAATGAACTGGCACCCTACCTAAATACCAAGTTCAATCATAGCCTCACCTCAGGCTTTGTACCCACTGAATGGCGCACCACGACAGTTATCCCACTCCACAAAGGGGGAGCCACGATGGACCCCGGGAACTACTGCCCCATTAGCCTGACGAGCCTGGTCTGCAAGGCCATGGAACATATCATCGGGGAACTCATAAACAAAGACATTGGTAATCTCCAAACACTGGACCCTACTCAGTTTGGATTTGTAAAAGGCAGATCATGTCTCCTAAACCTGATAGACTTCTTTGAAGCAGTCACCAAAACCATAGATGAGGGTAAAATGGTTCACACAGCTTATCTAGATCTCGCCAAGGCTTTTGACACCATCCCCCACTCTGGAATTATAGATAAGCTCACTAAACTAGGTATAAATCCCTATGTCAGAAGATGGGTTGCAAACTGGCTCACGGACAGAACCCACACTGTGAAAGTAGCGGATTCCAAATCCGACATCAGACCAGTGACAAGTGGAGTACCACAGGGTTCAGTCCTGGGCCCTCTCCTGTTTGGTATCTACCTCTCTGAAGTGCAGGCCAACACAGAAGGTCTTTGGCTAACAATGTTTGCAGATGACTGCAAACTAGGAGCCATAATCAAAACTCCTAACGATGTGGACAAACTACAAAAGGGCCTCACTGAGACAGATACCTGGTGTCAAAGCCATGGCCTGAAGCTCAATGCCAAAAAGTGTATTGTCATCCCCTTTGGTAAAAACTCTGTACCCATGAACTACCACATAGCTGGTAGTCTACTTAATGCCGAAAATGTGATAAGAGACCTTGGGACACAGGTGGACAGTAGTCTCTCCTTTGATAATCACATTGCCACAGTGGTCAGGAAATCCTTCTACGTGGCTCATCTCATCACAAAAGGATTCTCATCCAGAAAAAGAGGTCATTGTTCCCCTCTACACATCACTCATTAGACCCATTATAGAGTACAACGCCCCTTTTGGTATGTACCTCACAAGACATCTACAACAACTGGAAAGACCACAGAAATACCTCACAAAGAGGATTACTGGCCTCAAACAGATGCCCTATGCAGACCATCTCAAAAAACTACAGCTTTACTCCATCGCATATTGCCTACTCAGGGGCGATCTCTGCCTAACATACAAAGCTATGTCAAACCCAGGGCTGTTGGACATGCTCCACTTAAAGAAATCCCAATCCCTCCGAGCTACACACTCTAGGGACCTTAACCTTGTTACCACAATAAACAGAACATGCTGGAGGGATAAATTCCTGTCCCAGAGACTTCCCATACTCTGGAACAGACTACCTATCTATGTCAAACAGAGCTCCTCATTAGCACTCTTCAAGAAAAATCTTGATGATTGGATGGGAAATGGGAAGTTCACCCCGGGGATCACTTCTGTGGCTCTGCTCGACAGGGGCACAGGAAAATAATTTTCTTGGGTGGCGAAACCCAGGGTACATTTTTTTGGCTAGGCTTGTATGGGCCCTAGGACCGATAGCCTAGTACCTACCTATGAACCTATGAAAAGCATACTATGAGGTGATATTAGGAAGTGAAAACAAAAACCAGAAGACAAAATTACCCTGTACTTGTGAATGCCAAGGGAAATTGGAGAAATCTTTTTTACTACTTGATTCATATGGACATTTTGTCGCATAGGACCTCTTTGTGGACATTTATTTAGCATCTAACATAACTGATTTTATCCTGGATTCTGTCTACAGCAGCCATTTGAGTGTGGAGAATTTACAAGTGTGGACTATACAAGAATTCCCTTGGCGTTCACAAGTACAGGGTAATTTTATCTTCTGGTTTTTGTTTTCACTTGTTTGTTACTTTTTGCGTTTGGTGATATTAGGAAGTCTCATAATACAAGCAATACTTCAAGTTTAGTGATTAAAGAGTACATATTACCTTCTAGTCCATACTGAAAGCAATCAGTATTGAAAGTTGCAGTAGTGGACACAAGAAAAAACATCAGATGAAGTTAAATACATTCAATATAAATAGGGTGTAAATACAATAACATAAGTGTGTGAGGAGTCTTAATTGCCAAAGAAGGAAAAGTCAAAAATAGGGTCTAGCACTGAAGAAGAAATAATTAAGTTAAGTCAGTTGTTAAATGGGAGTAGAAGAAAAGAAAGATATTAGGAGTTAATGTTCACAGTGATCCAATCTTACCTAAAAGAATAGAGATTTAATTACTAAGTGAAAATGTGGGTGAGGAAGGACTGCACTGTTAATGTGGATAATCAATAGTTATAGAAAAGAAGAGGTTCACAGTTCAATTCTGCAATTCTGAAAAGAAAAAAAACTGTAGAGCTACTGATGAGAGAGAACATGAGTTAGCAATAGTAATGAATTATTTTTGTCTAAAGACAAGCTGAAGCACAACCACCTGGCAAAAACTCAGACTCATTTATGGTTTGCTATATTACTAAAATGCTAAATACTTATTAAATATCTATTCAGCTTAAACAAGGAGTCACAATGATTCTTAAACAGTTATGCTGACCAGTTTAATGACACACAAACCAGCTTCATGTCCTCCCTAGCAGAAAATTAATTTATCAAAATACATTTAGGGTACAATAAAAACAGTATATGCCTTAACATTCCTACATTCCTGTAACAGTCTGTAACAGTTGAAATACATCAGACTGATATGAAAAAGAAACATCTGATGATTCTGAATAATGTTAACTCAGACTCTAATTTTCCTTGCATTTTTATTATAGCAGTCTCCAAAATGTACACTCTTCCTGGAACTCATTTAAGATTGCTACTTCCCGGATAAATATAACATCTCCTCTTTCTTTCTCTTCTTCTGCTTAACCTCTTCTCTCTTCCTCTCTTGTTACTAGCAATCACTCTGTCATCACCCACCACACCTTCTAGAAGAGCCTGTCTTAACTCTGTTTGACAACTTGTTTCATTTATATATAAACATTAAATCAACCTTTTGTTACCCACCCTTTCTAAATGACTCATTTCTCTGTATTGTGATATCAATCCTACTGCCTAGTTATTTATCTAACTATATCCATATAGAGTACAATTGGTATAAAAGCCTTATTATTCTATGTATAGTTACAATTTTCTTATCTACTTGATCATTGCAAAATTTTAGATTAATTGTATTCTACCTTAAATTATTGATATTGTAGAACTTAAAGATTTTGATTGTACTGTGTTTAATGGACATTTTCTCCCCAGGCCTATGCTGAAAAAGGGCCTTTGTACCCAAACAGCCAGACTTTCCCAGTCAATAGATTTAAAATAAATACACAATGTCAGATCATACTCCTGTTTCAACATCTCGTACCAAAATCTTTAAGTTCAACACCAATATCATAGTTTTTCCAACTTCTATCATTCTCCGATAACAACCAAAATAAAACTTCCTTACAAGATACCATTCTCTTTACAGTACCCCACAATATTTCTGCAAAGACATTCCTTACTCCCTCAAGAACCTCGCTAGATCTTCCAAAAAAGTCAACTTTGTCAACAATTCTTTCAAAATTGCTGACTGTTAAACACTCTTACAGGACCAATAAGGTATAATCATTGCTATTGATAACTATTTGCATAATTCATATATGCGGAACAATTCACTGCAACTGCTTAAAAAGGTGAGCCATATGAAATGTTTTAGTTCTGAATGTATCACATTTATGAGTTACAGCTAAACACTGTGAAAACTGTTAACCAAAACACGAAACACAAACTTGGAAAAACAAAAAAAGTGATACTGTTGAACAAATCACGCTAGTCTCTACTAAAATAAAGTAATTTATTCCGTTCTGTTAGCGCTTTCGTGCATTAACAGATAGATGCACTTCTTCAGACAACATTTTAAAAAATGACTGGAACATATATAGGAAACCAATTTGTTCACACACCCAACAGCTCATTATCAATTAAACATTTAAAACAGTTGATGCACTAACTACTTAAAGAGATATGTATTAAGTGCTTTTTGTTACTTAAAAAATCAACCATTAAAAATCAAATATATATCGAATTATAAATGCAATTTCGTCATGTTTTATAAATAAATGGAAACATATATTATTAACCAACGTTCTAAATATTTCCTAAGACACATTTTAAAGAGGCACTTAGATATATATTGTATATTGCCACTTTTTAACATTTAACACTGCTAAATCTATCGTTGTAAAGCCTTTAATTTAAGAAGGCATTTAATTGAGCAGTGTTCATTTATACCTGGATATACATATGCTTCAGTTTTGAATTGCCACAGCAGTTCCTGCTCCTCAAGCCTCAAATGCCAAGGTCCACCTCTAAGGTTTTTATGGACCTTATTTACTACATTAAATAAAAAACTATGGTTAGGGAACTCATTAATATGTTTTGCCAAAGCATTTGTAGGCATATTCCTAGATATAGCATATATGTGTTCATATATGCGTTGTTTTAACTGACGCTCAGTTTTCCCCAAATAGAAAGCAGAACATAATTTACAGGAAGCCAGATAAACAACACCAGAGCTTTCACAGTTATACTTATCATTACAATAATACTTTTTATTTTTAATCTCAAAAGAGGAACCTGTTTTTATATACTTGCAATAATTGCATCGTCCACACTTAAACATTCCCTTATTTGGTTTATAACTAATATTAGTTAATTCCAATAACATCTTAAGAGAAGGTGCCTTTTATATACCACTACTGGTTTATAACCTAGTATGGAAGTGGAATTTATATCATTGGACACCAATTTCCAGTTATTGTTTAATATCTTCCTAACTTGAGGGGCTAGATCATTAAATTGAGTCAAGAAACTAACATTATAATTAGTTTTAGGTTGGTCGATGATTTCTGTTCCCTGACTACTTACATTTATTTCACATACTAGGTTATTCATTTTTGTTGAACCAGATGTTAATATAGGATTCATAAGTCCCTTATTTCTTTTAATACTGACCTCATTAATGATGGAATGAATAAGTTTCTTTGGATATCCTCTGTTACTAAACATTAGAAATAATGTGTTACATTCTTCAACAAAGAGGTCATCAGTACTACCCATACGAGAAGCGCGGACTATTTGGCCCTTTATTACACCTAATTGATAATGAGCTGTTGGGTGTGTGAACAAATTGGTTTCCTATATATGTTCCAGTCATTTTTTAAAATGTTGTCTGAAGAAGTGCATCTATCTGTTAATGCACGAAAGCGCTAACAGAACGGAATAAATTACTTTATTTTAGTAGAGACTAGCGTGACTTGTTCAACAGTATCACTGTGAAAACTGTATTATGTAACTATATTTCTAATATGCTTTAATAGTGATGGGAAATTTGCATTTGTATGTTTTCCTCATATTTAATATATATAAAGATACATGTTTAAAACCTGAAAATGTATTCTGCAGTGAATGAGTGATAAAACACAGGGCAGGATTCACAAAGCCTCCGTGTAAGAGATACAAGGCTTACACGGAGGCTGCAGTTAAACGGAGTGACGTCAGCATGTCATGCATATGCATGAGGGCATGCTGAATCACACCTAAGGCTAACACGGTCCGTGGAAGACAGTAGGGGGCGTGTCTGTAGGCCGAGCCCTGCAAGCGGACACGCCCCCAGAAGAGTAAAAGTGCTCAAAGTAAACACCCACGACAGAGTCCATGTAAATGTGAATAAACACAACACAACACATGCCCCCACAGACTATGAACATAAAATATATAAATGAACATGTTATATATTTTTTTAAATTGCCAAGATGTTTGCCCGTGAGTGCGCTCGTTTGCGCGGGCGTGCCCGTAGCTTAGCCACAGTTAGCAGTCAGTGGAAAAGCATATAAGAACTAAATATGCAAAGTAAGCCCAGAAGCAATAGCGTAGCGGTAGAGACGTCGGCTGAAGAGCAGGCAGTCATGGCTCGAACCCCCACAACATCAATTTTTATTTTTAGTAAAATAAGCACGAAACAAGTCCCTGACAAATATGTACACATATAAAATTATATTCTATGTAATGAAATAGGCCATTTATTTTGAAGAAATGTGAGATAACAAAACAATAAAAAATGCCAGATGTGCCTATAGCTGAGCTACAGTTTAACAAGGTGAGTGCATCTGCCCGTAGGTGAGCAGTGGTTTAACAGGTGTAAAATGAGTGCCCGTAGGTGAGCAGTGGTTTAACATGCTGAAACTGTGTGCCCCTAGCTGCGCTGAGCGTAAGATGCGTGCTAACAGCCAAATGAAGCGTAAACCAGCGTACCCCATTTGCACGGAGCTGCGCACCGTGCCAACAAGCTAACAAACGGGCAACGTTGAGCAAGCTGTATCAAAACTGCCTTTACACAGGCACACTCCCTATCCTGTCTAGACAGTCATTAAATATAAAAAGCAGTGGCCGGGTTCAAACCCAGTATACCATGCACCATAGTCAAGGTACTGAACCCCTAAGCCATGACAGCTGCATTTAGAAATGCAGTAATAGCAAATATATAGGAATGAATAGAAAGTGGATCATGACAAAGCAGGTTTTGTGAAGTTGATACAATTCCAAAATGGCCAATCACAGATAAGTGCAGGAAAAATGGCATATATAAGCCCCATAGGCGGGAATACACAGCATAAACGATTGTAGAACTAACTTGCAGCCAGAATGTCAGGAGTAGGTGAGGGTAGTTGCTTTTGAGCACAGAGGTGGGGCATTGAGGAGTCCATATACATGGTCTGGCTCCTAGTCCACAAACTTGAGGCCCAACTCATGCAGGGCCAGGTCCTGTGGGGAGCATATAGGGCTGAGGCATGGGACCGGTTGGCTCATGATCTCACCAGTGCCACAGGGATTCCAAGGACTGGTGAGCAGGTCCGTCACCACCATGCAGACCTGAAGAGACGTAAGCAGGACCAATTGAACCTTTGGATCCAGGAGGCCTGGCAAATGCCCAACGCCCCACTACTGAGTAAGTTACATTTAATTATGTATGCAATAAATTAAACTAGCTGATATTATGGAAATGTGTATTCCAATATTACTTCATTTATATTACAGCTGCAGGTGTCCGTTCTGCGAACCACAGAGCCTATGGCGATAGGCTGGTGTGGTTGCGCCACCAGGCAGGTCAGTAATCCACTCCCAGTAACTGTAAAGAAATATAAAAGTATGACAGTTAGCAAAAGAGTGCAGTGTAGTCACTAAGTAATAAAATGTGCAAGTAACAGTGTAAGAGTGTTTGCAAGTATTGCCTGATTACAAAAGTGTGTTGCAGTCTGTAATCCAAACAGATAAATGAAAATGTCTGAAATAAAGTCTGAAATAAAGATGTCCCACCTGTAATATAATAGTACACAACCTGCAGCAGGCTGAAAAGTACAGCTGCAGAAGATGTTGAAATACTGAAACATGACAGATGTGAGACTGCTGGAAAGGATTGTAATAATTACAGGTAAAACATGTCAATAAAGCCTAGAAGTAAGTACCATCCTGAATAGTAAAATGAAAACAAGTGAGAGAGTGTGAGAAAGAGTTATGAATCCACCAATAAAGTAGTAATAACCCCTGAATAAAGTATACTGCAGTCAGTACAGAATGAAATGAATGTGACAAGTAGAACCAAACTACGAAATGTGTTCAAAGTGTTGCTGCAGCTGGAATGTGTATCCCAAAATCTGGATATGTTACTCTCAGTCTGCAATATGCAGATAGTATGATTGTCTGAAATACCAAACATCCACAGTTGTCTATAGCTATATAAAGCAAATGTAGCAGGATGATGTAGCTGAACAAAGCCAGATATGAACGTGTATGAATAACAATAAAATGTATACTGATGTAGCAGTAACAGTCCTATCACCAAATTGAAGTAGTTATCATATAGGAAACTGTAGTTAGAACAGTAGTGTTTATATATCTGCAGCTATTAGAAATGTACAGAATATGTATTGGTATTCAAAGGTGTTAATAATATTTTCTTCACCCCATCCTATAACCACATATAATCCATTCCACGTGAAATTGGTATGTGCAATCACAATTAACACCCCTGGACATTTGTCCTGTTGGGTCATAAATATTTGCATGTACATTGATGCATCTGCCCTGTTCATACATACAAACCTGATGGCCTGTTGCCATCAATCAACCCTGCATGTTGTTGGACTGTGTATTGCTGTTCATATTATGCATGTGTTATGCTCACTGTTCAATGGTGTGAATATCTGGGTGTTTGGTTAATGGGAATACTAATGCATGCTGTTACAACTAATTGCGAATGGTATTGTATGTTACTAACCCAAACTGTCATGACATAATGCAAAACATAGGATGACAGGGAAGGCGGGTTCCAGCGGACCCACCTCTCCCACCTCAGCTGGCGAGTGCACCTGGCACTAGTGCCCAGTCTGGACCCTCCTCCAGTGTCCCTGTGCCACCTGCGGGTGGAAGCGCTGCAGGGGATGGGGCTCATCCCCCCTCTGCAAGAGTGGCCGGAGGAGAACCACCACTCACCCTCCGTAGCGTCCGGACTGTGGTGCGTAGGGAGATCCAGAACTCTGTTCTTGGGCCCCTACACCAGCTTGAGGCACAGGTGGCACAACTTACGGGCATGCCTGTTGCCCGGCCTACACAGCCCCCAGCACAGCCCCGTCCTGGGCAGTGAAGGAACAGTGGCAACTGCCCATGGGTGGGGATATCAGTTCCACTGTTGCCATCTGTGGGCTCATGGGCTCTGGATATCCAAACATCCATCCCCGTCAATTGTGTAACCCCCCACACGTGTCATACACCACCCCTGTATGCATCTTGTTTGTCTTGTCTGTTGACCTACCCAACCTACCACCCCAGCTATACCGACTTCCTTCACCTGACATACCACTCTCACCTGAAAAAAAAAAACAAAAAGGCCACTCTGTACCCACAAAAAAATTACGCCCCATACATAGCTGCCCATTCCGCACACATGTATGCTGGACATGGAAACTATCAATTACAATTGGCTGTACAACAAGTATTATTGTTGTCCTGACACCTCTCTCAGGGGTGGAAGGTTTCAAATGTCACACCAAATTACATACATATGCACAGCTGTTGCTGATGAAGAAATGGGCAGCTATGGGCCTTACCTACATCCCTCCTGCAAAACCCAAGCTTGTTTCCCTACTGTCTTACCCTCTTTGTGACCCCTTTTTCACCACTTTCCTGTCTCCTCATTTTCATTTCTTTCAAAGAAAATAGTGTGGGTGTGCGCCAGAGTAAGCACTGTTAAGCGGTTGCAAGCGGGTGTGCGTGGAGCTGAACGCCAGTGCGCATGCGGGAGCTCCGTGCAAACCAGTGCTAACCCGGTTACAACTGCTTAAAAGTGCCTTAGTCACTCTGATTGACAGGTCCTGTAGTCATTTCAAAAGCAAAAAAAAATCCCACTGTCAGTCCCAAACTCAGGACCTTGGAAACAGTAGTCTGCATGACCTACCACTAAGCCATGACTGTTATACAAGAACATTGTGCTAAAATAAATATATCATGTAATAGTAGGAATGAATGTAAAGGAAATATAGGATGTGTAGTACACAAAGCATGTCATTTATACTTACTGTCAAAACTAGTGTATTTCCATAATAGTAGTGTGTGAACAGAAACAGCCATGCTAGTTGGTAGCTAGTAGGTAATAATGTCAGTTAATGTACATATATAAATGTATGTATATTTACATATGTATATATATATATATATATATATATATATATATATATATATATATATGGGAACACTTCACATAATCGAATTATTAAAATCTCGATTTGCATATGGTCGAGACCATATGATCGAGATTTTAATAAATCGAATGTGTGTAGTGTTCCGAAATAACACTTTACTTACCTGAATACATTACGTGCACACAGAGGCAAGTATTGTTGCATGCCTTGTGTGTACGTAATGTATTTTTGTTCGTGGTGTTGGCAGGAAGTAAAGAAATCTCCGCTTTTTGCTTCGCATACAGCAAGACGGAGATTTCCCATCTCCCACTGTAGCGATCTTGGAGTTGGTATATTTAAGTAGGGGGTGTGGGGGCACAGCCCCCACATGGTGCAGGGGCTAAGCCCCGCAAAAGCGAAGCTTGTGTTTTTTTTTTGTTTTAATGGTTTCCCTTCAGAAGTTCGAGTTTCCGAAACTCGAGCTTTTGGTTTCGGTTATTTGTAGTTCGAGATTTCGGAAATTCGATCTTCTGAAGTGAATCCATATATATATATATATATATATATATATATATATATATATATATATATATATATTTGTAAGTGTCAGTGTGCATACACACTTACTACAGGAAACAGGAGAGAGGAATGGAGAAATGTGAATCTACAACACAGCCTGAATCATGAGAGAGATACTAACCTTTACACTCACAGAACAGTGTCCACAGCATACCAGCATGGTCCCCGCCCTTACAATCTGAAAGGGCAATGCCTATCTCACATACCCTTTTATAGCACTGTCCTGAAATCACAGTGAGAACTGCAATCAGTACACAACTGGCTGCATGCAATTAGCAAATGCTGGCTTACAATTGGTGCAGAGGCCATCACACGGACTTATGCAGCTACCTACAAAAGAATCCTGTACTCACACTCCACACATGCAATACTTTCATTGCACTGTCTGGAGGCAGACAGAGAGAGAGAGAGAGAGACAGAGAGACAGAGAGAGATAGATAGAGAGAGAGAAAAAAAAATTAAGAACACAAACAACAACACACGGTACATAAACTAAGTTGAAGCTGTCAGCAGTGTCAGTACCAAGCTGTGCCAGCAGCAGCAGGAAGCTGTAGTAGCAGCAACACAACCAGCTGCGACAAACACAGGTAATGTAAAGTAACAAGTTAATAGTCTGCATACTGTGAATCCTCCATATGTGTCATAGGTCTGTATCTATAGGTATGTCCATGTGATATGTTGTGTGCACATAGTTCCACCCAAAGGGGATGACTATACATTACATGTCATTCAGTGTTAGGCCATGATCCTGGCACCAGTTTGCCGTTTCAGTGAGGCCTGTCTGTAGGATGTGTGTGTCAGCTGGTGTAACGATTATGGCGCTTAGTTTGCAGTCATCTGGGAACTTTGTCATCCACAACCCGCACATGTTTGCTTTTACATCTGAGAAATAAATGCCAAACAAGAGGGGTCCTAGGACAGAGGCCTGTGGGATACCACATGTGACTGGCATTGAGTCTGACATGGCTCCTACAATATCGATATTATGGATTCTGTATGTCAACCAGTGTGCAACCCATCATGTGACATATGTAGTAACATGTAAGCTAATGAGCTTGTCTATGATGCCTGAGTGGAGTACTGTGTTGAAGGCCTTAGGCAAGTCCAGGTAGGCTATATGGATTGCGTTGCCCTCATCAATGGCTGTAGTGACTGTTTTGAAAGGTCAACCATGTCCAAAAGGCAGGATCAGCCCATCACAAAGGCAAACTGGCTGGGAACAAGTGCCTGCAGGTACCTAATATCGCTGTATATGCGTCCCATACTGAATCATTCCATAGCTTTGCAGACCAGGCTGGTTAAGCTTATGGTGCGGTAGTTCCCAGGGTCAGTAGAGGTGCCTCCTTAGTGGAGTGGGACCACTGTTGCTGTATGCCAGTGTTCAGGTACATATCCCGTAGTATGGCCAAGGTTAAATATCAGTCCTATATGCGAATGTATGTCCTCTTGGAGTTCACGTAGCACACATCCAGGGATACCATCAGGTCACATTGATGCTGTGTGTTCTGCTTTGCTGAGGGCGGCCCTCACCTGGACATGTGAGATGATAGGGAGGTTACATTCAGCTGCGATAAGTATTTCTAAGTGTGGGGGAGAAGGAAGGGGGACACGTGCACCGAACCAGTCTGCAAGAATGTTGCCAATATCTGTGTGTTCAGTGAATGTTAAGTAGGTGTGTAGTAACTCAGAGCATATCTGAGGCGTTTGGTCCATATGTGTAACATAACTGAAGAAGGCCTTGTGGTTATCTATAGTGTTTGTGGCCATTTCCCTCCCAGAGTAGGCCGTGGATGTTGTTATGAGAGACCGTAGCTTATTACCAGTGCTGACCACAGATGCCTTCCATTAATGTGAATCTGCTCTGTCCTGCAGTAGCCTCCTTCTATCGTTATACAATCTGCCTTTGGCTGGGGTCCACCGGACAGGATGCCTAACCTTTGTGCATAGGGTCTGGGTTAGATATGTGTGTGCATGTTCCATGCATTCTTTGGGATGTCCGTGGGAAGCATTCACAAAGGGGTCAGCAGTGTGGGTTGTGGCTTCCACTGGCCCAGTGGGCTGCATGGATACCATGTCAGTCCTAACAAGTGAATAACTGTCTAATCACATACATATCAAAGCAGTCTACTGTGCTGGTGGTGGTGGTGGGATATGTATATCCAGGCTGAGTAACTTGTGTCCAGATCACACTAGTGGATGGCGTTCCACATACAGTACCTTGGTATGAACCCCCAGAGTGAGGTTGTGCATTGGACCCGTCACAGTGTGCTGACCGATGGGGCATGCTACTATGTTGTATGGAATGTGTCAGGTATTGTTGCACAGGTGTTGGCTGAGCACTGATATCTGGCCATGTACTTGTGTATCCACCAAGAGACACACACACGCTACATATGGGAGTAGTAGTATATCACTACAGTTGAGTATCATGTATAGTATGTGTGCCATATATTGCTGACATAGTCTGCTGATATCCTGCTTGTGTTCTCTTCCAGGGACATGGCACGTCAGCGTAATCCTGCCTACTCTGCAGCAGAAGATGAGGAGATACACCAGAGCCTGGTGCGGGATTATGACATACTGTTTTCCCGCACCAGCCAGAATCAGCAGGAGAGGGCTGCACTGTGGCAAGACTTTGTCTGTAGGGTAAATGACATTGGCACGCATAATAGGACATGTGAGCAGGTACGACATCACTGCAGTGATTTAATCAGAAATGTCCGTCAGTGTGCGTCGGATATCCACAGGCAACAGGTTGCCACAGGAGGTGGGGTGGCCACACATCCCCCCCTCACCAGACTGGAGGGGTTACTCCTAAGTGTTGTGGCTCCAGCCCCAGAACATCAACAGCAACACACCTGCATCATGATGGAGGCTGGATCCACACAGGAACATGACATGGAGCGTGCAGGTAATATGCCATATGTACACTTGACTGTTCTGTACACTGTTAGTTTATGCATGTGTAAGGTGTGTCCGTGGTATGTAGCTGTCAACATAGTATGTAATTGTGCAGGTGTGATATTGCCAATATCAGCAGCTGACGTGTGAAAGGCAACTGGTGTACTACTGCACTGTATGATATGCAGTATCAATGGCACAGTTGTGCCCACTGACATTAATCTCCTCCGGTGTTACAGCAAGGCAGCCCATCCATGCTGGTGAGTGTGTTTTAACAATACCTATAATAGTCCTGATAGTGCTAGTAATACTAGTGTAACTCAGTAGTGCTCTGTGTGTATACTGCGGGGTGTGCATGTGTGCATGTGTGCCTGTGTCCACGTGTGCATGTGTGCATGTGTGCACGTGTGCCTGTGTCCACATGTGCATGTGTGCATGTGTGCATGTGTGCCTGTGTCCACGTGTGCATGTGTGCATGTGTGCCTGTGTCCACGTGTGCATGTGTGCATGTGTGCCTGTGTGCATGTGTCCATGTGTACACGTTTCCACGTGTGCATGTGTGCATGTGTGCATGTGTGCCTGTGTCCACGTGTGCATGTGTGCATGTGTGCATGTGTGCCTGTGTCCACGTGTGCACGTGTGCATGTGTGCATGTGTGCCTGTGTCCATGTGTGCATGTGTGCATGTGTCCACGTGTGCATGTGTGCATGTGTGCATAAGTGCATCAATGGTAACATTGTGTAGACATTGTAAACTGTGTTTCCTGTCTTCCTCCCACAGGTTCTGGTGCTGCTCTGGTGTCCTGCAGCAGGGAACCTGAATCTGGTGCCACAGGTACTGATAATGATGATATCTGTGTAATGGCACAGGAAGGTGTGTCAGGGTCCGTCATTGGTCAGCCAATTGACAGTACACAGCTGTCAACTCCATCATTGCACGCAGTCATCCTGCCAGTACATCCTATGTCACCATTGTCCCTAGGTCATGGACAGGATACAGTCGGCATTGACCAGGGTAATGTGGTATCTGTGGCACATGCTTCCCCACACAGCAGCCATGGGCAGGGTCCTGCGATGGTACCACACAGACAGTTGCCCATGGGTTCTCGTGGGAGCATCCGTGGGCATACTGCCTCTGGCAGACGTGCCCAAAGAGGTCTGTCAACCTCAGCTATGTTTCAGGCTGTCATGCAGGCACAGTCACATTTGGAAAGGTACACCAGACAGGGTCTGAGGGAGCTGAGAGCATGTCGCACAGCCATGAATGACAGTATGCGTGACATCGCGGATGCTATCCATAATTTCACCGATGTCAAAGACAGACTTTGTGGGGACATATTACAGCAGTTCCACAACCACATGTCCATGAGCCAGGGCAATAGTGGATGGTTGCGGAGTCGACGTGGCCATATGCCAGCAACAGCAGCAGCTGGCAGTCAGCGCGGATGACAACAGGCCCGCAGACGCCTCCATAGTGCCAGCAGCAGCCCCAGCAATGCTGGGTCTGTGCTGTCATCGGAACGCCCCAGGAGACCACGTGCACGTGGCTCTGGACAGTCCCAACAGGGACCTGTGTCCAGTCAACACACTCCCGCTTCTGATGACAGTACCCAGTCTGGCTTAGTACTGGATACGGTCCATAGCACCCCTGCCAGGCACAGGTACCGTGTCCGTGCCCACAGACACTGATCTGTATGACCTGCCAGGTGCAGTCTGTGGCTGTCCACATACTCCTGTATATGGCAGCCATGAGGTGGAACTGTGTGCGTGCATACACACATGTGAAATGTTAACACCTAGGGCTACCACATACACGCACACACTGCACCAACAGTGCCCCACCCTGTACTGCTGTCCCTCACCAACACACATACACACACATGTCAATTGGTGGTATCAGTGGCAGACTCAGGCATACCTAATTCACACCCTGTGCATATGATGAAATTGTGCCACCTCCTGCAATCTCCAACATCAGTGCAGGAACAGGTCAACACGTTGCTGATGCACAGGGTGACTACATAGAAGTGTATTAGTAGTATCATGTTGGTAACAGTACAGTGTGCTGATATGACTGTGTGTATATCCCAGCATGCCTGATGCAGTAACCGTATGACTGTCCTGAATTGTTATCTACACCCATAGTAAGTACCATAGTGTAACAGCTGCGCATTATTGCATACCGGTGGTAAGGATGTCAGCAGATAGCCACATACATGGGTAGCACAGGGGGGAAGCTAATGCAAGTAGTGATACGCAATGATGGACATGTACAGTAATGGTGGCAAGTTGCCCACAACGACTATGCAATGTGGATGTTTGCGCATGTTGATATGTGTGCAGTACCAATGTGATACAAATCACAATTAACTATGACATAATATCAGTTCTACCATGGACATCTGAGCTGTGCATTCCTGGGTACATGTTGATAGTGCCTACATATTTGCACTGTTACCTACTGTTAGTGTTACCCCTTCTTTGTTGTACAATGGACTACTTCCAGCCCTGCTTACTGTAGCTTTGTTTGCATGCATGTTCGCTTGGAGTTCCTTGGAACACTGCTTCCACCTGCAATGCAGAGTTACAGTGCTTCTGTGGACTCCTAGTGACATCTGCATTGCGTACTATACGTATGTCAAGTTTCCACATGACAGAACGTCACTGTCTGTCCTGTTCGCAAGTACGTTGCCTGTGACACATTGCACATGACTTACCTGGCATTTACCCACGTGTGCAGTCATATATGCCAGTGCTATGAAATCAGTAGCAGTACACCCACACATACATACCTTCAGTATGTTGTTCCCCATTGGCCCTATGTGTTGGTAATCACCATGGCAATCACACTACTGTGGTAGCATGTGCAAAGGTAACCTGTGAATCACCTCTATGGTCCAGTTGTGGTTTATGTGAATCATGTGGCAATGTCACAGCTGCCACATGTATGCAGTCAACCCTCACCCCTGGCCAGGAACGTACAACACATGTGTGGGATGCCACCACATAGCCAATCTGGGGACTGAGCACTCTGAACCCAGTACTGCCATACCCTGTCAGGTGGCATGACATACTACAGTAACTACAATACCAGTCTGACATAGACCCACACTGACAGCAATCTGAACACACTGGGGCATACTTGGAGACTCAGAATAGCATCCTGCCTGAGCATCACACACCTCCGCAGCTGGCACACAGGCATACGTTACGTTGGAACAGAGCACATGCCACACATGGCACACACATCCCATGTGCCACACACTCACAGCCTGTAGGGCTACACAACACACCTGCTACAGATGTGTCAGGTACCTCTCGTGGCCGCTGCAGTGGGGTCCTGCTCAACAGGCTGTACATGGTGAAGGTCACAGTGATATGCCTGTGGGGCACTATGGTTCACCACAAAACACATGCATACAGGTCAGTCAGAGGCATGGACACATATGACTCAGTCATTGACCATGCCACTATGGATGACCTGAGACATACCTCCCTGGACTACATGATAGGGAACATAGAAGGGATCTCTCAGCATGTGGCATGGGCCAGTATGAGCCTGATCTTGGTTGCCATCATACCCTCACCAGGTATGCTACCACAATATGTAGGAAGGGTGTTCTATGTCTACATTCTGCTCAATCTCCAATGCCATTCATAGGGCATCCACTGTCTGTCAACGTGTGCTTACATGCTAGGGAAGCCACAATGATTTGCGAGGGGCAGCTTGCACGTGACACCCATGGGCCATTGTATATTGGCGAAGCCCCTTGATACACACATAGTGCCTTTTGCTGCAGGACACGGATTACATAGCCACCTCCATGGGTATCACACAGGATAGGACACTAACAGTGATGCTACACAACACCAGCAGTGTACACCGCAAGATGCATGCACTGGACACTGTCCTCAGCAAGGTGAACTGCAATGTCTGTGCAGTACCAGATTCCTAATTCACAGCTCACAGGTGCAACCCATCACTGCCAGGTTATACCTCATACCATGCCTGTCGTCCCCTACACATGTAACACACATGGACAGGGGGTGGTATCCCAAGGCACCACAGATACACACACCTCCAGGTTGTTGGCACAGCACAAAGCATCAGGGTCTATCCATGAGCAGCTAACAGTGTGTTGGACTGCCTTCTGGTTCATAGCCTGGCACACACAACCCTCCCATACACAGGAAACCCACCTATCCTCCCTAACAACACTGGCAATATGACAGTCTCAAGAAATGTCTTTATATGGCTGGACTGCATCCAGCCATTCATTGTGCGTGAGCATTACTGTAGCTACAACACACTAGCTGAAAGGTTCCCAGCATGTGGTCACTGAATTGCAGTGGAATAACATGTTACCACTCCCACAACAGGTGGGAACATGCAGCACCTGTTCATCGACTACATGTAGACTATATGGCCCAGACCAGATGTGTATCCCCTGCTATAGGTATTATACCATATACAACCCACACTGTAGAGACACATACCGCGTGCGGCCCCTGCACAGTAAGACACAGTCATATTGTCATGCATTGCGAATACCATTTATCCACTCGAGGCATGTGTCAGGCATGGTAACTACTGCGGGTCACAGGTATTTATGTGCATGTGTCATTCACATACATCATGTGTGCATTGCCATTGCTGGTTTAGGCAATGGCATGCATTGTTATGCACAACAACCCACACAAGGTCATATTGTGTGACACAACCACACGTGGCAGTTGTGGGTTTCCAAAACATACCTATCTGTGCTCTGACAATGGTAATAGACCCAGTAGCGGAGCGCACTATTGGCATTACTGGCCAAGTAGCCCTGTTTGGCTGTACTGATAGTGTGGTGACATCCCCTGTGTTTACTGGGGGAATATGCAGCATCTGGTGTATTGTAGTATTTGCCAAAAGGATCTGTTCTCTCACACTTGCAATTACACACACCCTACTACCCCCCTCCACACACACACACACACACACTTGCCATTTGCAGGTTTCATACACCTACCTAACTATGTAACAACACGTGAGAGAGACGCATTAGCGAAGCGCACTATTCGGATTACTAGGAGGTTCCTCTTCTCCGGCTGTACTTATAGGGTGCTGACATCATCAGTGTTTGGAAAGGGTAATGTGCATCATGTAGTGTAATCTCCTGATTGCAAAAAAGCACATGTCGATTATACAGAATTGCACCCACACAAACTCCCCACATCTAAACACACACACTTGCCATTTGCAGGTTTCAAACTCCTACCTAACTATGTTGTAACACTTGAGATAGATGCATTAGCAGAGTGTGTTATTCAGATTACTGGGAGGTGTCCCTTCTCCAGCTGTACGTATAGGGTGCTGACATCATCAGTGTTTGGAAAGGGTAATGTGCATCATGTAGTGTGATCTCCTAATTGGGAAAAAAGCACATGTTTTTCATACAGAATTGTACACACACAAACTCCCCACATCCGAACACACACACTTGCAGGTTTCAAACTCCTACCTAACTATGTTATGACACTTGAGAGAAACGCATCAGCAGAGTGCGCTATTTGAATTACTAGGAGTTTTTTCTTCTCCTGCTGTACTTATAGGGTGCTGACATCATCAGTGCTTAGATAGGGGAATGTGCATCCTGTAGAGTGTTTTCCCAGTTGCCAAAAGGGACATCTTTCTCACACAAACATCCACACACGCTAACCCCCCCCTCCACACACACTGGACAGTTGCAGGATTCAAACTCACTCGCGACAGACACATTAGCAGAGCGCGCTACACGCATCACTGGGAAGTTTCTTTTCTCCTGCTGTACTTATAGGGTGCTGACATCAACAGTGCTTAGATAGGGGAATGTGCAGCCTGTAGAGTGTTTTCCCAGTTGCCAAAAGGGACATCTCCCACACACAGACATCCACACACACTAACCCCCCTCCACACACACTGGGCAGTTGCAGGATTCAAACCCCTGAACACAGCAAAAAGCTTGAAACCAAGACCAAGTGAAAAGTATAATCCAAGGCAGCGAAGAGCAGCAAGAAACAGCGATGAAGCCAAAGGTAATCTCCACAAAAAGTTTATTCAAACACACGACATAAATTTCTCCTAGTCCTTCTCTCAAACACACGACATAAATTTCTCCAAATCCTTCTCTCAAGCTCTTTCACTCAGTGCAATACTGAGCTTTATCAAGATAAAAATGCAGGGCAGAACAACCTTATTTGTAAGTCTTTTAATGAGATCATGTGCTTCGTTAATTAAAACCAGTCAAGTTACAATTAAAATTAATTGGTGACCAATTTAAAATTAAAGAGCAAGATGTTGTATGAAATACATAAAATCCTAAATAAAATACCTTTTGTTAAATATGTTGTAGTTGAAAAATATGTTATTTAAAAGATATGTCATTTGAAAATCACAAAGCATTCGTGTACAAATAAATAAATATTGTTATATGTTAATGTCCCATGAAACCACATTTGTAGTGATTGATTCTTATAACACTGTTTAGTGTGCAATAAATATTACAATGGGGTACCACGAATAAATGATGTGAGTAATAAATAGTAATAGATAAAAATCAAATGTTAAAAATACAAGAATTAAAAATAAAAATAATAATCAAGTATTAAGTGTTCAAATGTTGTTACATAGATTATATTCCCTATACTCAGAATAAATATAAATATAAAATACAAATAATTTGATACAAATAAGTAATGTTGATAATCTCTTACTAAATGCTGTATGCTATAACTTAGCACTTCTTAGTTTTAAAACACTACTTAAATTTGTGTAGTCATTTAACCCTGGCCATTTAGCTGCATCCAGTCTTAGTTGCCATATAAGCTCCCTATATTCCAATTTTGTCTCCCAGTCACCCCCTCTCTTGTCGGGTGTTATCTGGTCTAACACAATGAACTTGATTTCCATATCTGGGCAGGACAAAGAGTGTTTATAAAAAGCATCGGTCTCTTTTTTCTTGGAAATATCGTAGAAATGCTCATAAATTCTTCTCTTTAGAGTCCTTTCTGTTTTCCCAATATAGAAACTTTGACATTTTATACATGAGCTTAAATATACAACATATTTTGCATTGCAGTTAAAATACCCATTAGACCGGAATAGATATTTCCTAGATGGGATGTATATACTATGATCATTCAACATAGCAGTGCATTGTTTGCACATTCCACATTTATAAGTTCCTTTCTTGGATCTACTACCAGTGGTATTTGTCATTTCTTTTCTTTCAAATAGCTCTTTCATGTTAGTACCCCTGCGTCTAACAAATGTGGGTTTAGTTGGAACCTTTGTTGAAAAATCATCATGCAATGTAAGAAATGGCCAATACCTTGTTATTGTTTCCTCTATCAGGTCAGAATTGCTGGAAAATGTGTGTATGTAACTAGTTTGTTCTAGCTGCTGAGTGTTCTTATGCAAGTTATCCACTTGCGGTAACATGCATCCTAAAAGTGGTGGGTATTTTTCTTCTCTACATGTGGAAATTTCCATGACCAAATTCTTGATTAGTTTGGCGGGTAGCCCTTTCACAAAATTTCTCTTCTAAAAGCTAACCTCGTTTGAGAAGTATTCCGCAGTGCTACACATTCTAGAACGGATAAGTTGCCTTTGATAATTCCTTTCTTTTGATAGAAAGGATGACTACTGCTAAAGTGTAGGTAAGAATTAGAATATGTGGGTTTCCTGTATACTCTTGAAGCAAACTTGCCATTGGTGAAATCCTTGATTATAGTTACATCTAGATAGTTCAAACTAGTGTTACTGACCGAGTGTGTAAAGGTCAAAAAGGAAGTGGTGGAGTTAATGTAATTTACAAATTTCTGAAAATCCACCTCTGTTCCATGCCATAACAAACATATATCATCCAGGTATCTAACATAGTGTTTAATGTGTTTCACCCAGTCTGTGCCAAATATGAAAGTCTGTTCCCATTTGTGCAATACAATGTTCGCATACAAAGAGGCACAAGAAGCCCCCATTGCAACTCCCAATTTCTGTTTGTAAATTTCGCTGTTAAAACAGATGAAATTATTGTTTAACACAATACCCATGAATTCGACTAGCAAATTCACAACATTGGCACCAAGATTGGCTTCTTTGACCAAAACGTCTTTGAACCAATCCAGACCTGTCAAATGTGGTATACTGGGGAATAGTTGCACTATATCGATAGTTACCATTAAAAGGTCTGGGTGGTACAAATGGGATCCCATACCCTTTAGGAAGTCCCAAGAATCTTTGCATATGTGGCTTAGTGATGTAACAAACCATTTGAGGACGTAGTCAATAAATTTCCCCAAAGGTTCAGTGATGCTTCCTTCACCAGAAACTATTGGTCTGAATTTTAAAGGGTCCAGTCCTTTGTGGGTCTTTGGAATACCAAAAATTACTGGGATTCTTGGTTTGGCTACAAACAAGTAATTATATAGCTTTTCAATAATGGCTCCTTGTAAAAGGTGGTCCATTAATAGATGGTTAATTTTGGAATATGCTATGTGTAGCTCATTTGTTGATATCAAGCCATAATGCTCAACATCCTGTAACATGTTGTAAATATGCGCATCATAGTCTATATTGTACATCAAAACTAAGCCCCCTCCTTTATCCGGTTTCATTACTCTACACCCTTCTTCCTTTAAAAACCTGATTATGTGTGTTTCATTCAAACTTAGATTCTGGGGACCTGCAGCAGGTTGTCTAATGCCAATAGCTCTTAGATCTCTTTCCACCAATTCTTCAAACACCTTAGTGGAGGAGTGTGTGGGAGGGTTAAAGGTACTCTTTTTAGTAAGTATGTCACCTTGACAGGGTTGACCCTTGAAGTATAGAGACAAATTCAATTGCCTAACAAACATTTTAAGATCTATCAGTTCTTTTTCAAGATTAAATGATCGTGCTGGTATAAAATGCATACCTCTTGTAAATAAGTTAAAATGTTCCTTCGTTATCTCTAAATCAGTAAAATTATAAACAGTAAAATTATTATCCGTGGTCATCGTGTAACTGGTGGGGGTAATAGGAGGTGAATCCAAAGGTACACAACTCTCCTGGTCGGGCATAGCATGACTGATCTCGGTTACTTGTTCCATCTCCTCATTGAGAATCTGCCCCCCCCCCGATTTGTCTGGGGGAAATATAAAATCCTGATGAGAGTTCTTTCTTTCCTTTTCCGCTAGTCTCTCACTCCTTCTAGGTAGGTCAACCTGCATGTCATCATTATTAAAACTACGGACATTGTTGTGCTGTGTAACAGTGTTGTTAGTCCATCTAGCCTTTACTGGGAGTGGGTAAGCCATGCCTTCGCTATATTCTCTAAGATCCCTTTCTAATTTGTGTATCTTGCGGTTCACAACCTTAACACAGAACCTGTCTACTTCATTGAAAATATTATCATAGTTATACTTCACTGAAGGAAAGTTCTTGTCATTTACTAATGCGTTATTCAACCCATTTAAGTCCTTAAGCAGAGCATCAGCCTTAGCTTCATACTCTGCTACCATAACCTCTAACATTTCAATCCCTGCACGTTTAAAAATGTCACACAGTTTCTTGTAGTATGCAGTACCTTTTTGAACATTATTTGGAAACTTAAAACATCTTAAACCTTTGGGAACCCTTTCTACTTTCACACATTCTTTTAAATAGTCTATTTCCAGTTGGTTCATTTTGTAGGTGTACAGCTTATCACGTAATGTGTTAAAGTCTTGTTCTATATCAGCGTTGTTAACAGTATTGTCTGTACCTTGTTTGAACCAGAACTGTTGTTCCGCCCAGGCATTGAAGTTAAAGTCCTTATTACGGTCACCTACATCACTCGCACGCTGATTGTTTGCTTTGTTTGTCTGTTTACTCATGCCCTGCTGGATACTAGACCCAAACTGAACGCCACTGCTTGCTGGCAAGGGTTCACCAGAAATACAAAAACCTCTAAGGAAACAGTCCTGCAGCGATAAATTCAGTGAATCCAATGAAAGCAAATAGTCGCTTAGTAAATATAATATTGTAAGCACTTTTATTTCACACAAGAACTTTCGGTAGGCTTAATATCCTACCTTCTTCAGAAAAAACCTTTAAAGCCTACCGAAAGTTCTTGTGTGAAATAAAAGTGCTTACAATATTATATTTACTAAGCGACTATTTGCTTTCATTGGATTCACTGAATTTATCGCTGCAGGACTGTTTCCTTAGAGGTTTTTGTTTTCATTGGTTTGTTTGGCGGTTTGAGTTCACCAGAAATACGTCATCTCTTCTGCTCCAGCCCCTGTTGCTGGTTGCCTGGCAACGTTGAAAGCATGTCCGTTTTACTAGTGTTGAAAACTTCTGTTAACTGCATTAACATGTCCAATACTCTGTTGAATTCAGCCCTGGTAACTGGCCCATTTTCATCTAAAGCTTTGAGCACCTGTGGGGTGCCTATGAAGTCACTCTGTACCACTTCCTCCGCCATGGAACAAATTGGAACCAAGAACACAGCAAAAAGCTTGAAACCAAGACCAAGTGAAAAGTATAATCCAAGGCAGCAAGAAACAGGATTCAAACCCCTACTTAACTAGGTTATGACACTCATGACAGATGCATTAGCAGAGCACGCTATTCACATTACTGGGAGGTTTCCCTTCCCCTGCTGTACTTATAGGGTGCTGATATCATCAGTGCTTAGATAGGGGAATGTGCATCCTGTAGAGTGTTTTCCCAGTTGCCAAAAGGGACACTTCCCTCACACAGACTTGCACACACATCAACCCCGCTCACCCACACACACACACACACACACACACACACACACACACACACACACACACACACACACACACACACACACACACACACTGAGCATTTGCATGGTTCAAACCCTACCTAACTATATTATGGAACTTGAGGGAGACACATTAGCAGAGCGCGCTATCCGAATTGCTGGGCATCTGTTCTGCACCTGCAGTATTTATAGGGTGCTGACATATTTATTTCTACAGAGGCATGTACATCTAGTACTACCTGTCAGATGGGGGATAGCATATATATGCATTTGCAGCCACCTACTTCAGGGTCAGATATGCACATCGCACTGGCAGGTTATTTTCTATACCATGCTTCGTGACCACAGGACCTGTAACACACAACACAACCAGTCCAGAACACCACTCCCACATCCAGGACACACACTTTGCTTCCCTGGGAACAGTGCCGGGATATGCAGGTGTTCACATACACCATTCCAGTTGTTAACATCAGGTACAGGCATATTGTGTGTGGGAACTACTCAGGCCTCTACAACTTTACCCTACAGCCACTACAATTTGTGGGTCCATGTGCTATGGCAGAACCACTCACCACAGCCACATGGGGGAATACATATTGCACCTGTCCATCTGCAACATAGGTACTCACTGTTCCACACCAGAGGTAGACCACCATTGTTGATATCTGACCATACCCACCTTTCCCTGGACATCCATATCCCATCCCCACCCCCAGGCAAGGTTGTCACTGCAAACAAACTGTATTTAGCACAAGCAGACTCTACACTTGTGAAGACTGGGGTGGACGACTTCAAAGGACCCATGCTGGGGAACTATACTGGCCACTCTGCATAATCCTTGACAACTGCATTCTATGAGCATGTGTAAGGTTTGCATTGATCATGCTATCCCACATATACCCATGACTGCTCCACAACAAGACACCTGTCAGGTTTACACCAGCCATATATGAGCCGTCCAACAGACAGAGTGAGCTAATACATTGCAGAGCTGTAGCCCACAGAGGGAGGACATCTGTGAACAGTACCGGCATGACACTTCATTCCCACATAATCATCACAACACATGGTTAGTATACAGTGCCTCCGTCTACCTCTGACATAGCAGTGATACCCAGGGTTAACCTACCATCTCCCATCCACTCATCAGGATTCCTCTTGAGGGGTGTCGATAGGTGACTCTCTGGATAACCTGTACCGGGAGTTTACTCAAGAGTGGGGGTGGCTTCTGTGTTATGGATCATTCTGTACAGCTTGTCCTATGTATGTCAGTGCTGGGGCTCAGGTCTCTCATGTGCATAGCTCACTGCCATTCAGATTGTACAAGGTGCAGCATGTTCATTGATTCCAGCTTGGACATGGCTTCATACATCAGGCACAGCTTGCCTCTGGGTGGGCAGTATGGCAGTGTGTGGAGCTGCAGTTTGTTTAATCAGGCAACACATGGCATCTGTTCATGCTCTTTGCTACTCCTGGTGGGGTACTGTTGTGGACTTTACAGTTGATGGAGGTGTCTGCTGAGGTATATCCCACAGAGGTTATTGTAGTCAATTGTGACGCTGATGAAGGATGACTGCAGAGCCACAGTGACCTCCCCTTATCTACATCTGACAACCTTCATGATTGGGTGGGTATATGGTATGTTTCTGCGAACACTACAGCCACATGTTTGTCCAGTGCAGGATATCTATCACCTTGTGTCCCCAGGTCTCTCATTACATGTTATGTACGTAATGGGTTAACACCTGTGTGGTAATTGGTGGGCACTTACTGTATATCCACGGTGGTTGTCTATACACAGTTCTGCAATTAGCTTGCTGACATGGCTATGGCTCCAGTTGTCTGTTTCTATGTGGCCCTTTTGTGGGTTGCTTGTGTCAGCTGGGGGTCAGATATGGTGGGCAGTTTGTACTCCTCTGCATACATGTTCAGTCACAGTCCTTCCATGTTGGCCTGTACCTATGGGACATATATGCGGAACGGTGGAGGTCCCAGGACCAAGCCTTGTGGGATGCCACTCATATCTGCTTTGTAGTCTGACATGGATGCAGCATGTCTGACCATGTCAGTTCTGTCCTTGGTCTGGTTTGCAGCCCCTCTACTGACATAGGGGTTTATATTTAAGCTGGTGAACATATCCATACTGAACTCGTAGGGTATTATCTGGAAGCATATGCACGGTCCAGCTACGCTGTGTGGACCACATTGCCCTCATCAATGACCTTAATGACTGTTTCAAATGGGTCAAACATGTTTAGGGGCAGGATCTGCACTTACGACAGCCACACTGGGTAGGTTCCGGTGTCAGTAGATCCGTGATAGCTTTATGTCTGCGGTACATACTGATCCTTTCCATAGCTGTGCAGACCAAGCTTGTCAGGATCCTGGGGTGGTAGTTTACAGTATCCATTCAGGCAACACCTTTGTTGTGAAGGACCACTGTTGTTGTACACTGCTCTTTGGGTACATATCCTGTGGTAAGGCTGACATTGGGCAGTAGTGTGATTTGGCATTCCATTATTCTTGGAGTCCATGTTGGCCTCAGCCCAGGACACCATCACATACATTTGCTGCTGTGTGTTTTGCTTTGTAGATGATGGCTGTTACCTCAGCATCTGCAATGTCAGGGGACCAGCAGTCTGTTGGGATAGATATTTTGCATTCTGGGGGGGGAGGGGTTTGCACTGAACCTGTCAGGTTGTATGTTGGCAATATGTGTGTGTGTTTGGTATGTTGTTTGTAATATCTGTGTGATTCGGAGCATATCTGTGAATTCCCAACATGGTTCCTACCATCAGTTGAGTAATCCTTGTGATTATCCTTAGTGTCCTGTACAATTTGTATCTTCATAGGTTCATAGGTTCATACTAGGCTATCCACCCTAGGGCATTAGTAAGCCTAGCCAGAGTGTGTGTGTCTTTTGCCGCCCCTTGCTATGTGACTATTATGGCCATTTATGATTTTCTTTACTGTGCCTCTGTCTGGACGTGACACAATGAAGACCCCCAGTGTACATGTACGATCATCCATCCACTTGGCAATATTCCTGTTGAGGGGTGTCAGTGAGGGGCTCTGCCTAACATGGATTGGGATCCTGTTCCTGGGTGTGGGGAGCCTCTGGGTTATGTATCTGTCCCTCCAGTACATCCTATTTCATTATGTGTTGAGGCTGACATCTGTCACTCTCACAGCTCCAATGGCTTTGATTTCCTGGGGTGGAGCATGTCCATTACTCCTGTGTTGGACATGGCCTTGTACAACAGACATACAATGCCTCTGTGTAGGCAGTCTGTGACTGCATTCAGCTGGGGTGTCTACAGCCAGGCAGCATATGACATATATTTGACACCCTTTATCCTCTTGGTGAGGTACCTTTGAGGTCTTCCTAACCGCTGCAGGTGTACATCCCATATGAGTCATTGTACTAGATTATGGGTCTGATAAGGGAACTGTACAGGGGCACAGTGACCTCTGTTGATGTAGATGTGAATCCTTTCATGATATGGTGTCCAATATAGACAGTCTTCCTAGCCACATTGGCATTGTGAGTGTCACATGACAGGTTACTGTCGACTTGTGTCCCTAGGTCCCTGATTACTCCTTGCATACATAATGGTTTACCACCTATGTGGTAATTTGTGAGTACCTTGTCTGGTATTTGGTGGGACATTCATACTGTCCAGTGTCTTCAGGATGTCTGGGTGGGGTTCCTGTGTGTGAGAGTGTGGTCTGTCACATGCTACAGACTGTACAGCAGTTTTGGCTACACTTAGGTGCACATGGGTGGTCTCCGCTGCTTCGTGCATTGTCAGTTACCTGGCCGTATGGGTGTCTGTGCTGCATATGGATACTCCCCCTCCTTTGATGTTTTGGTCCAGGTGTTGGGACCATAACGCATGATATGTGGTATAACCTGGTAGTGCTGGTGTGCTGTCAGTAGGCTTGCAGCAGGCTTCTGTCACTGCACAGACATCGATGTTCTCCATACTGGGAAGTGCCTCAGGTGCATGCATATTGCAGTTTACACATCTGGCATTGGTCAGCATTACCCTTATGTTTCTTACCACTTATGTTTTCTAGGGTGGTGGGTTAGTCTTTTTGGCCTTGCCTACGTACGGCTCTATGGAGGTGGCAAAGGCCTTATCCAGTATTCAGACGCCCAGGGCTAACAGGTGCAAGCCATCCCTGGAACAGCAGCATGGCTTGTCATGCATGACATCTCAAGCAGACAGACATTAGACCCTCTTGGACTGACAGCTGTAACTGTGCTACTTGTTAAAGCTGATCATTCTGTGTTTATACTGTGGCATCATTCTTGGTGAGGGTTGAATGCTGCAAATGGCCAGTGTCATACCGGCCTGGAGTACATACTCAGAGAGCTCATCCATGTCTGTTTTCATGTAGTCCAGGGAGGTACATCTCAGGTCATTCACACCAGCATGGACAATGAGTGCATCATATTTCTGCTTGCTTTGGGGTGACCTGCGTACTTGTGTTATGTGGCATATTGTGGCAGCCTACAGGCAGCTTACTGTACCCTTTCCCTTGTTCAGTCTGGTGAGTGGGACAGCAGTGTGTCTGCCTATACAGACACCTATTACAACTGTATCAGGCATGTTGTTTCTCCTTCTGGCCTGTAACTTTTTGGCACACCAGCTTTGTGTACTATGTGTTGCATGTGCTATGTTTGGAGGTTGTGGTTGCTTGGGGTCTGCTTTGGAGGCCTCTGTTGGTGTGGTGTGTTTGTAATTAGGGCCTCCGGGAATGTTTTCTGTGTTTATGTGTTTGGTTTACAGTTGTGATAGGTCTATGTGGGACTGGGTTTGTGGTGTATGTGGTTACCTTCTCCTCCTGACTAGTTTTGACAGTACTGAGTTGGGGGAGCTCAGCCTCCGGTTTGGATAAATGGTTGCATCTCTCACATATATTTGTATTTATTGGGGGGAGTTGTGGGTTGTCTGTATACTTGGGGCAGGTGTCACATTGCCTCTGGATTCACAGATTCTACTTGTTGTGGCTGGCCTTAGTGGATTGTATGTGTGGACATATTTTATTGCCACACTACTGATCAGTGATTACTTCCCTTTTTATGTTTGCTCTATCATGTAGTAGCTTCTTCATTCTCTTGCATGGTTTGGTAATGGCTGGAGTCCAGCATGCCAGATGCCTGTGTGTATGGCATTGTGTCTTGTTGTTATTTGTGATTGCATAATCCAAGCATTCCTGGCTGTGTTCATGGAATGCCTGTATAACATGTTCTGCGGTGTGTCCCATATTCTGCACCTGCACAGGGCCTTTCGTGGATTCCACATCGGTTTGGAGGGGTGCAACCTATGCTTTACACATGTTTTTCACTGTGGTTTTCTGGCCAGGGACTGTGGTCAAGATGTGTATATCCGGTGTGATTACTCTATGATCTGGTCTTACCAGTGAGGGATACACTTCTCATCTTGCCATCCAGTACGCATGTTGCTGATTATCACATCCAGTATGCTTACCCCTCTTGTGGGAGTGGTACATTGTTCCTGGGCATTTTGGTTTATGGATTCTGGGAACTTTTCTCCTACTGTGTTGGTGCTAGTATAATGCTCCCAGTGTATGTCTGGGTATTTTCAGTCAACCAATATAATGTGGTTTGGGGGGCTTGATATATTCATGTATTCCAACATAGGCCAGGTGCAGTTCCTGGTATTAGGACAGTAGTCTGCAGCAGGCTATATACTGGGAGGTGGTTTTAGCCATTGGGATTTGACCATGGCTAATCCATGCTGCTTCATGTTGTGGTACCAACATGGGGGTGTGGTTATCCTTGACATTTATTGCTAGTCACCCTCCTTTTGTAGCTTGTTCCATGTTTTGCAGCTGTACAGCACAGTATGAGGTGTAACCTGGTAGTGCTAGGGTGCTGATGTGAGCCTTGACCCAGTTTTCTATTACAGGACTGATATCAACATTCTCCATACTGTGTGCGTGTGTGCATGCATCTTGCTGTTTAGACTTCTGGCATTGGGTAGCATTACATCTAGGTTCCTATCCCTTGTGGTACCTATGAAGGTGGGTTTGTGTTTTGAGACTTACCTATTCAGGGCATGCTGTGGGTACTGACAGCATTTGCCAGTATCCATGGGGCCTGGACTGATAGGTGCATGCCACCCCTAGCAGGTGGTGCATCATGTCATGCTCAGCATGTCTTCCCAGACTGAAACACATTGGCTCCCCTTTGACTAACTGCATTACTTCAGCCAGTTATTGCAATTGATCATCCCATCGTCATTTTGTGGCTTCATGCTTGGTGAGGGTGGATGTTAGTCAGGGTCCTCAAGTGTGCATATAGTACATGGTGTTACATTACTTAACACATGGCATTCATGCCTCAGGTGGTGCTGCAGGGCTGCCTCTGTTGGATGCACATATTACACTCCCTGTACATGTTTGTGAGCAGGTCATGTCATTTTAGGCATCCCGGTTATTATTTGAGTGAGTCAGAGGGGGTATCATTCCCAGGGTTCCTACTGAGCCAGTGTGTGTGCTATGCGTTGCCTCTTTCCCAAGGCCAGGGCATACTGGGCACACCTCCTTCTGCCTACTGGGGCAGGCTCAGGTTGCTCCTCCTCCGAGTCACGCTCTGCCTGTGATGGCCTTGGCAATGGTGGGGGGCTGTTTGGCCCAGCCCTATGCTGGTCCTGCTGCAGCTGTTTTCACAAGATCATATTATGTAGCATAGCACATGCCATGACAATTTGGGTACATGTAGTTGGTGAGTACTGCAAGGCTCCACCAGATGTGTCCAGACACCGGAACTGTGACTTGAGCAGCCCAAACACACGCTCTATTACATTACGCGTTTGTGCATGTGCCTCATTATGGCGTTCCTGTTCAGGTGTGTGTGCGTTTCTGATGGGTGTCATCAGCCACGGCTCCAGTGCATAACCTGCATCCCCCACTAGGTGTCCGTGTGGGATGTCCCCATTGGCAAATGTCTGGTACAGCTGCGTCAAATGCCAGATGTGGGAATCATGGTAGCTCCCAGGGCAGCCAGCACACACATTCATTATTATGCCCTGGGCATCACACATGACCTGGCAGTTGATGGAGGGTAAGCCCTTGCGGTTAATGTAGGCCCTACCCTGCTCACTGGCTGGTGCTTTGATGCGTATGTGTGTGCAGTCTATTGCACCCTCTACCTCAGGGTATTCCACTATTTGCTGGAAGAGACGCATATTGCTGGCCAATACCTCACGGGCACTGGGGAAATATACATGATCACAGACATGTGCTGACATGGCATCCAGGAACTGGTGCAGTACCCTGGAGGCTGATGCCTGTGATATCCCCATCATATCACCAGTTGGTCTCTGGAAGGTACCTGTTGCTAGTATTCTTAGGCCAACTCATACCTTGGTTTCCACTGGGATGGGTTCCCCTCTGTTGGTTCTGTGTGTGAGGCATGGCCTGCACAGCTCGACTATTTGCTGCAGGAGCTCTCTGTCCACTCTATAGCGCTCTACTATCTCCAGCTCATGTAACCCATGGTAGGTGACCCTGGGCCTGTACACTCTTCTCCGTCTCCTCACTGTGGGTTGTCTGGCGCCATCTGCATTGTCACCACCCTCAGCAAGTCGCCTATGTCTCATTATGACAGCTATGGCAGCCCCTAGCATTTCTGCTCTGAGTTCAGCTTTTTCAGTTTTCACTTCAAATAGCTTACTCCTGTCTTGCAATGTCTCTTGAGAGAAACACCCTGCACTGCTGTTTGCAGAGTTTTAAGTGCTGGGCTGGGCTACTATTCTGCCTGTATAATTGCCTGCTTCTAATTGTTTTCACCTGCTAGCTCCAGCAGTATTCCCTGCTAGCTTCCTACTAATTCTGTTGCTTCCTTTTTCCTTTCTGTTTCCTCAGGGGGGAGCAGCATGCATACCAGCAGAAACACGCTCACAGTGGCTTACATGCGCGCACACATGCTTACATGGTTCGGGATCTGCCTATTCGGGTTAAAACGCGTGCACACTAGCGCAAACAGGGTTACAAATCTACCAACACGCTCCCACATGCTCAGTCTGCCTTACACGCACGCACACTGCCCTACTCGCGCTTCATGGTGTGCACACGTGCGCATGCACGCCCAGCAAGAAACTTTGGTGTAAGTAACAGTGTACACCTTCCATTTCTTGACTTTCCCATGCTTATCTTGTGGCACTCCTCTTTCCATGATATGTGTCTGACATCTGCCATGTAACACTGACCTCCAATAAACTGCATTTCTTTCTACCATTCCCCCCTGTGATGTCACCTATCTCCTACTCTATTCCTCCCCCTTATGTATCTCTTACACTACTCAGACTGTGCTCATTTGCTATGTGACTGTGGGATTCAGTATCCTAACCCTCATTTACATGAGATTGCCTACTAATGCTTAGTTACATGTCTTAGACTCAGCTTCCCCCCTTAGCAACCACTACACGGTGGCCATGTTGTTTTTGGTCTGCTGGCCCCTGCATTGTCATTCCATGTATTGCATAAAACCCACATTTGTGGGTTTATAACCTTCATTTTTATGTTTTATACAGCGCAGCCCGTTTGCGCGGAATATTTTTTTTATATTTGCATCAGGTTACCTAGCCAATGGCCACATATCTGGCCATTGGCATGCTGCCTGACACATATGCACCCTTTATTTGGAGCTGACATGGCTCCATTGTGATTTTTGCAGAAACTTACTCAGTTGTCAACTGAGTACATTTCTGCAGCTAAAACAGCTCTTACACGGGCTGGTTTCTGCTTCGTGGATCGCTAATATACCTCATTTGCATACCTTTTGGCTGCAAGTGAGGTATTTAGCATATCCTCGCCTAGTCCGTGTAAGAGACATTTTAGCTGGTCTCTTACACGGAGTTTCGGGCTGTTCCTGGATCGCGAGGCTTGCATGGAGTGTTACACGTCTCTTACACTCCGTGCAAGCCTTCGTGAATCCTGCCCACAGTTTTCAAGGGCAGAGTTGACTGCTTACATCTAATTGCATGGGATGTAATAAAATAGTTTTCAGTCAGGAAACTCTTGAGCCTAAGGTTATAAAATGAGTTTATATTCCTGCTGTTTGCTCAGTGTGGGATAAAGAAATTAGTTATTTGGTCCCATTTCCAGGGAAACAAAATATAAGCAAAATGTTTTGAGCAATAGTGCTAAAACCAACAGACCTGTTTAAGCTTGGATGGTGTCAATATCTAAGTTGATGCAGCCTACAGTCTGCATGTATAATATTCTATTAAGTAAGTAGGTTTCAGTACATCTTGGGCTAGATTCAGCTACAGTATTCAGCTAGTCCAGTTGAGGCTTTATCTTCAATTATTGTATTTCTGTAAATCATTGTTTTTCTACCTAATTTTTATCAATATTGTCCAATTTCTTTATTTTGTAAGGAAAGATCTTAACATTCACATCTGAGATCTTATGATTAATATTTTATTATTATCTATCATCCAAGGAGACTGTATTATTTAGCACTGTATTTTGTGTAGTTGCTTGTGTCCACCTCTAATATAGCAAAGTGATGTGCATATTAGTATTTTATGTTTATTAACAGCCTTTCCTGGGAAGTATTTGAATGTGTTTACAAGCAATAACTTGATGAAAATCAGTTACCCATGGGTGAGGGGCACTAAAGATGCTGATGTTGTCAGAGACAGTGGTGAAAAGAGGGTCTGGAGAACTGTGACAAAGACTTAATAAGTATGCATGCCTAGATATGGATGTTGAAAGCCCATACCAAATGTAATAATGAATATACTCTGTATCCTACTGAGAACAATTTACATTTGGATAATTGATCAGTGAATATATTTACAAGCCTTATTTTGATTTTAATCTTTTGGGTGCCAGTGGTATGCGGTCAACATCAGAGAAATTTGAGACCAGTAAAACATATCCAAGTAACACAGCTCCTATCCCTCACATACAGAGTGAGGTATTTAGTTGTTAGTAGTGGGAATCAAACACCATCATTGCTTGACCAGGTGTTACATATGCAACAAGATAAAATAATTATATTGCACATAGTAGGAAGCACTTTAAAGATTTGTTTTCTCTTATGTGTAGAAATACACAGATGAAAACTATAAGGATTAAAAAATATATTGCAGTTTACAAACTGAGCACCTTTGCTATGCATCTGCATGCTGGATTAAAAATATAAACTCTTAGAAATGTTTATTCAGTTAACAAATAAGTCGAAATGTAATACTAAAAGATATGTATGAAGTTTAAACAGCCATATATGTAGTTTTCAGGTTTCATGACCCTTCAGAGTAAGAAAATCTGTAACCTGCTTTAAGGAATGTTGTAGTACCATCAAAATCCCAGGGTGCAACAACTTCCAGCCTTTCAAACCACATAGAATAGTGATGGACTTGAAGCTGCTTCAGGGAAGCCAACATTCCAGCGCATACACCACTCATTAAGCAAATCATAATGTGTAATACTCCTTTGTGAAGTGTGAAGTGCAGTATCAGTATGGGGTGAATATTCCTTACTAAGAATATAGAGGGACACGGCAATGCTGATCAGTCAAAAACATTTTAAACAATGCCCATCTTCTTGAGATCATATTGGTTACTACTGGGCAAACTAGCCCATATATCTGGACCATGAAATCCCATACATTTTTCAATACTCTCATTCTAGAGAACACATTTGACATTGCCAATTCATGCACAAAAACATCAGATCTCAAAATAACCACTAACAGTAGTAGGACATGGGACAAAAATGTGCACTTGTTCTGTCGTAACACAGTGCCACACTCTTTTTTTTCATTTGTAAAAAGTAATGCTTGTGAATGCATAAGTAAGTATAGTTTTCAGCATGGGACAACAGCCAGCAAGCCTTTAATAGGCCATCAGGTTGTGAGCTAGGTACTGTATATATGACAACCAACTAACTTTTCAAAAACATAGAATGTGGCACAATCCTACAATAACTGTATTAAACTGTCAAAAATTGTATTTTTAGTGGCAAAAAAATAATATTTTGGAACAGTGTTTGTTTTGTTAAATATTTGCAGCCTTTCACAATTCTGTATACATAAGCATTTGATTTATTCTGAGTAGGAATTAACCTACAAATTATACTGTAAAGCACTCCACCCCCCCAAGATATGCTGGCTTTTTAGTTGATCTTTTAGAGCTTCTGGGAAATTATAGATACCTATCAGAGTGGCCAAAGGCATCCTGGCCACACTTAAACACTGTGTTGCTCCCATTGCTGGAAAAACTGAATGTTTTGAAAACATGCCACTATTAAATGGTGTCTTTAATCACTTCTTCTTCTTCTTCTTTCGGCTTTTCCCAGTTAGGGGTTGCCACAGTGGATCACCTGTCTGCTCATGATTGACAGTGGAGTTTTACTCTGTC